>NC_142670.1:36399981-36699981 GCF_964200805.1 Pocillopora damicornis | reverse complement strand
AGTGTCTTGTACATGTATCTCCCATCTTTACCCTCAGCTTTGAGCCGCACCAAACACATCCTTAAAATAAAAAAGAAAACCCAATTCTTTTCAGAAGCAGACAAAGGAAAGCCAAACAGACTATCTTGAGTATCCTACCTGCTTTAAGTTGCAGGAAAAAAGTTTGACCTCACCCTCACCTCCCTCATTAGTAAAAATTTCTTTCTCCCCCCAGCCTTCTTCTGCCATTAAAATCAAAGATGGCAGCCATAATTTTCGTTGAGAAAATACTGAGCACTCACTCCCCAAAATTACGCCTACTTGGCAGGCAATAAATGACTTAGTACAAACTGACAGAAACTCACCAAATATGAAGGTGAAGTACAAGAAACCATGACTGCAATGTGTCAGGTAATTCGAGAGCTGTCAGAGAGAACAAGGCTCAAAATGTAAGTAATTTTATTTCCTGAAAACCATACTCAGTGCACTTCTTTCAACTATTACATCTCTGCTATCTTACACAATATTCTACTTAACCCAACATAGGCTATAAATTAAAAATCAAATCTGTGGTGAAGAAGTAAGAAATCTAAACTAGAGAAATAACATACAAAAGGCATATAATTTAAAATAAATTTGGACAAACAAAACTTGTGTAAACCTGAAATACACTATTATTGATATCCATACCCAGACCTAATTTTGATAAGAAACTCCTGGTTATATCATTCAGTAGTAGAACTAACAGGATAAATCATTTTAAATTAGTCATTAACCTTTTAAACCCTAAGAGTGACCAGCACTTAATTTCTCCTTATGATAATATTGCTGAGTCATTTATTGCAATCCTGAGAAAAGAGGAAGTGATTGCCAACCTAAGACACTTGGATTAATATCAGTACCTGGGCAACTGCCCACCTACCCCTCCCCTAACTCAACAAGAGTCAATTAATAACAAGTTAGGGTTAATGGTGGGTTAGGGGAGGAGTCGGTGGGCAGCTGCCCAGATACTGATATTGATCCAGAAGCTTTGATTGTTACACAAATTCTCCTTTTCAGAACCAAAAGAAAGGTACAGAAAAGAGTATAGAGAATATGGATGCTGATGTTGGGGTGTAAAGGGTTAAGTTAGTAGAACTATTTTGTTCTATCAAGGTTCACCTTCAAAGAACTCCTCAAAATTCATTCCTTCCACACAACACTCATACATGTTCCTTGCACCACCCACTAAAACCTGTAATCGCAAAGACATAAATTAAAATCACATTGAAGAGAGGGTTTTTAACAGTGCACATTCTATGTAGTGCACCTACTGAATGCTGTGTTGCAAATGCATTACCCTCAGTTTATACATGTACTGGACAAGGAATTGAAAATATCAGATTTAAACCCTGGCCTGAGTCATTGTGTCGAGTTCTTAGGTAACCCATTTTATTATCTCAGTGACTGATCTCTCCACCCGGATGTGTAGGAAAGGTAATCTTCCTCAAAAATATTTCTTAAAAATACATGTGATAAGTTACAACCAGTAGTGAAAATGTTTATACACTTCTTCCACAGCAGCTTTTGTTACCTGCATCAATAACAAATTAAAAATAGGAAAACTATCATTAACACCCTCCCCCCTTCCTTATTGAAATTTATTGATCTAGGAAACAAAATTAAATATTTTTACTCAATAAACTGCAACTCACTGTTTTGTTCACTAAGGGTGCAGCTACTACTTTCAAAACCTTGATGATTTTGTCAATCCATGTTCCACCATTTTCTTTATTTTCTATTGCACCAACAGTGCCTTCAGATCCCTTAAATCAACAGTGAAAGAAAATCATATTTCATTTTAATTAATAGAACATGCGGTGAGAACATGTGATATGGGAAGAAAATTTAGATTGACCATTGTTTCTACTCCATTACTAAATTGTCAGCCTGAGAAGTTACGATAGCCAACACAGCATCACAGAGGGACGTATAGATTGGAAATTTTTGTGGTGAGTTAAATTCAAATTAAAATAAATATTTGCTCAAACAACAGAAGTTAAGAGCAATTTGAACAAGAGTAAACCTCTGCCATAGGTATTTCTGCCAACTGTTTAACAAAACATTAAAATCATTTTTTACCGGAGCTGTCGACTGGAATCTTCTTTTGTAAGAACTAGCATTGTTCAGTATGAATCTGTTCTTTATGCCCTTGACTTCATGTTCATTTTGTAACAACTTAACCTTTCCACATGCCAAGCAGCTCAGTGGAACCTACATAAATAATAATAGTATTTGGGGAATGTATAATTTGTTGTATTGATTTAGCTTTTTTATGATGTGGTAATTGCTGTTCAGCAGTAGGTAGCATTTCCCTCCAAATAATTTTCTTTACTTAAGTTCTGCGCCCCTTGACTGCCGAATTTAAGTGTGCTGGCTCCATTCGAGTCAAACTGGTCACTTTCTAGGTAAGACATCTACACAGCCCTATACTTCAATATGCATACAATTCTTAGATAAAGAAAACAAAAGCAAAAACTACAGATTGTCTCTGGGACTACTGCTTGGTTTAATCATAAGGGTCTGTATGGAAATCTTATCACTATTTGTGTTCCAACATGCACAAATATTGGTACAACCTGACTATTAACTTTTATATTGGTAGGAGGGTTCAGTTTAGGTAGAAGAGAGGAAAAATGAAATTACTCACATTTCATTATTACTAATCATAAAAGGATGAAAAACAATAAATAGAGGAAGAGACAGAAACTAAATGAATTGAAAAAAAAAAAACCTTTCGATGCGTGGAGTTGCTCTAGAGCCAACATCTAAACGAGATTGTCAAAACTACCGGTATCTCGATGTGCTTCAAGTTTTGATTCACATTTCAGACATTTACCCACCGCTAAAGCCCTTTTCGACCATATCTGCTGTCTCCCGCTAATTTAAACTTCCCCAATTCTTTTCTTCATTTGGGATATTTTTCTCTTGTTTCTAGTATGTTACTTCATCCTGTTGTGACAACACTGTGCTGGACTATATATATGCGGACGTACATGAAGGTACTGTGTTATGCAACGAAAAGTGTAACCATATATTTCATTTCAGAAGTCACATCACACGATGTACTACAGTTACCTGGACAATCTTTGGATTAAAAACATTCTTCGACAGCAATGACCGTCTGAATGTCCCAGCAGATGCGAAAATCAATTTGCTACCAACTGAAAGCATTCTGAATTTAACACACAAGAGCCAGATTATTTGAAGATGATAGATTTCACAAAGTACATCTCCTGCAGTTAAGACGAAAAAATGCGTTAAATGATTTTAGTTACTTTCTCAGAAGATAAAAGTTACTATATGACTTGGCAGTGCCATAAAAACAAAGATAAAAAAGGTTATAAAGGCCTTAAAAACTAACCTAGCTTGATAAAAACATCAAAGCCGCCATATTATGCAACACATGTGACAGCGCTTCGTCAGCGGTAGACACACAAACCCAGGCCTTCTCTGTAGGGCAGGGTCGGTCAAAATGGCGGCCGCCAACGATTGCCCGGAACCGGGTAAACTCTATAAGGAGGCCATCACTCTTGATGGTGTGCGGACGGTTTTATCGAAAATCTTACCACAGAGGAAAATTCACAAGCACGTGATTGTGGTAATTCCTGGAAATCCTGGATTGATAGAATTCTATGATGATTTTGTTACGTCATTGTTTGACGCGCTTCAAGGGCAGTTGCCGGTGTTTGGAATTTCTCATACCGGTTGGTAGACACCTCAGCCTTGAATATATTTTATCAGTGAAATTATGTTTTCCATTTTTTTTTTCACAAGCAAATGCAAATTATTTCACGTGATCCAAAACTGGGGCAAGGTCAAGTACCAAGACGCTTTTTGTTGTTAATGGGACTTTCCAAAAAAGAATCGCGTGCTTCTGAAATTTGATTATTGAGAATTTCATGTCTGAGAAATGAAGGGTGGTGTATTCTTCCAACTTTTATGTTGGAGGAGGCTTTTTGGGCCAAACCTGCATTTCATCAGGAACTATGGACCCACAGTGGCTGTGATTATGAGACGATGTGTTTGTCAATATTAGATTATGAGCTCGAGATTTCTATCGCGTGACAAAGGCAAAGTTCGATGAACTGTCACGCACAGTTATCACGCACAGATATTGATACCGATCATTCCAGTTGTTTTCAATGACAATGTTTCTTTCTTTCAAAACTCAATGAGTAAACAGTGTCAATGTTGAATAATATAAGAGTACAATGGTTCAAGCTGACTCTCTACTCAGTAGCCATTCAAAATTAGAGTGCCTGCCTCAGTGGGAGAGAACGTGTCAAGTCTGAACACAAGTCTCATGACTTGCATCTGCAAAACTCATTCTGGTTTTATTTGCAAAAAATGATATGGAGTACTGTTCCATCCCCTGGTTAGAACGCCTGTCAAAGGCAAGAGAACATCCACCCCTCCATCCTCCCCCTAGTGTTCTTATAGCAACTGATCAGTTTTCCAGTACCCATTTACACTCTTGGGTGGGGAGGGGGTGAGGTAAGAGTAAAGTGTCTTGCCCAGGAACATGTGAAAATGACCCAGCCAGGTCTCAAGCTTAGACTTATTGACTACAAGAGTCCTGTGTGCATTCAATCATAGGGCTCCTTCATCATTGACAGAGAAAATATGAGTAAGTGAATAAACAAACAAACAAAAACTACATAAACAAGTTATATCTCAATTTTATCACAAGTCTTTCTCTTTTTTCAGGTCATTCTCCCATAGATTGCTATCCATTGTGTCTAGGGAAAAACTGCTCTGCTGAACAAAGCTATGCTGCTGAGTCATACAGATTTCCACTGAGCCTCGAGGAACAAATCCTACAGAAAGATTTATTCTTGGAGAAGCATATTGCACCACATTCTAAAATAATACTGATTGGACACTCAATGGGAGCTTATGTTATACTAAATCTACTAAAAGATTGTGAAAGATTATCAGATATCTCCAAAGCTATTCTGTTGTTCCCAACAGTGGAACGAATGGCAATATCTCCAAATGGCAGATTTGTGACACCTTCAGTGATGTATTTGAGGTGGATAGGAATATTGGCAGCTGCTGCATTTTCATTTTTACCTCAAGCTGTGAAGAAATGGTGTGTTCAATGGTGGTTTAGTGGCAGAAAGGGAGTAATGCCTAGTGTTGTTGATACTGTGATCAAATTCCTTACCTATCAACCAATGGATTGTTCCTCTAGAATGGCACAGGAAGAAATGACAGATGTGGTTCACCGTGATGATGAGGTGGGTAGTATATAAAATGAAGTGAACCCTTTAATGCTAAAGAATGACGAGCATCTATTTCCTCTTGTAATATCACCCCTGAAAAAAACATGATTAAGACCACAAGAATAAACTAAGGGAGTGATCAGTAACTGAAGCAGCTCTTGATTGTTAAACAAATTCTCCTCATAAACACCTTTGGAAATGTATGTAAAACAGTATGGAGAATATGCATACTGATCTTAGGGTGAGAAGAGTTAACAGGACATTATAAAAATGCTGTTCATACAACTTTCCTTTGAATGATCACTCACCCAATAGCCGTACACCAACTATTATTCAGTTATGACGAAAATTTTGTGTGTTTTGATACTTAGGTTATTGAAACAAATTTGGAGAAACTGATCTTCTACTATGGAACAACTGATAAGTGGGTCCCAGTCTCCTACTATGAGGACATGAAAGCGAGGTTTCCCAGAGGGGAAATATATTTATGTAAAAGGAAGTTTGATCATGCATTTGTACTTGAATCATCAAAGGAAGTTGCTGAAATGGTTGCTTCTTGGATACAAAAGGTGGCTGCTTGAACATTGGAACCAAAATGCTGTCTAACTCCATAACCCCTACGATTAGATTAGAAATTCTCTTTTCCGTTTGTCATAAATTTTCTTGTAAATTGGAGAGAAGAATCAGACATTGAAGCTTTTTTGTTCTCATCATGTGTTTGCAGGATAGTGTATTGTAATTGAGGGGATAATGTTTTTCTTATTTTTTACCCATTTATTAATACAAATCCCAGTAATAACATTTATTTACCAATATAGCTTACAAGTGTTACATTTTATACAGATCAAGGAATATTTGCAAAACTGGCTTTTTTTTATGCTACCACCATTAACACCTAACGTGCACATGTAGTTAGCTATTTAGCTTACACACACTGGCCAACTAGTTGTTATCATTGATGTGCATGTGTTCTGGTAATTTAGTGTTAGGATAGTTTGAACGTAGAATATACCTGAGATGGTTGGCTGATATGGTTATTTCTTGGATTCAAGAGTTGATTAAAAAAAAACAATATTATTTGATTTGGTTATAACCATAAACGAGTGTACTTGATAAAGGTGAGAGTCTTAAAACAGGTTTCAAGTTGGAAAATCAGCTTACTTTGAAGTATTGAGTAGGTGAGAGATGATTGTTGGAAATGATGCACCTATTTGGCTGGGCTTTAGGCTTCATTTTGGGAACTTTTCAAACTAAATTTTAGGAGTTAATTTCTTAGTAAGATTATTATGAAATGTAGAATAATTACGGCAAGGATCAAAAACGCAATTTTTCGGTAAAATGATCATTGCTGTTGTACAAAAAACCCTGGCCAATGGGAAACAGGGTAAAATCCATTATACTGTGAAGCATTTGCTTGACAAGTGTTTACAAAATTGTCCCAAACTGTTGAGCTCTTGTAGACTAAATTGTAAGTAATGACAGTCGTAAGCAGTTAATCTTACAGTCAGGTAATAAGACATAGGGTCATGTATTTGTTAAGGTTAACGAAAAAATATATTATGAAATAAAAGTGAAAGGTTGGAGAGCTGTTTGAAACATTCATCCCCATATTCATCTTGCCTCTAACTTGCAATTCTCAATAAAACACCAAAACAACAACTAGTTGGTCAACAAGAAAACAAGGATCAATTTGAATTCAAGGAATACAAGATGTCCGTTTACTTTGACATCAAATGAGAAAGTTCATCGCAATTTTCGAAGTTTTCACACTCCCTCAGATTTAGGTTGCTAAAATATGAAACTTCAAAATAGATGCATGGGGAACTTATGCTAAAAATATGTCAGAATTTACTGAGAACGAGATATGTGTACCGTTCGTTATCACTGGGACCTGAGCTCGACCCACGATGACATCTTCACTGAGTTGTTTCAACACAGCAAAAGAAATATAAGGATTTGTAAGGGGAAAAACGCTTTCTCGTAGAAACGAAAACATGTCGGTTATTCAGCTTTGAAAAAAAAACTGACTTCGCTTCAAATGTGAGTTCCGTTGTCTGCCTTGTGATTTGAGTGCTTTTCAGTTCCCTATAGCTTTTTCTCACAAGATATTGTATACATCTACAATTTAGAAAAAGGCAGAGGAACTTAGAGCAACGAAGTCGCTATGAGTTGATTTAAAAACTATACTTGAGAGAAAGAAACACTTGACTGAAGCAGGGCTAGCTGTTTTTTTTTTCTTTTTTAGGAGTTAAATTTCAGACCCTTTATGTGTCCGAATGCAGCTGTTTTCGCCTAGCAAATCCTTCTAATTCTACTGTTGCGCAACATCAACCGTCTCGCAGCTGACGGATCGCAGAGGTACTTACGCAATGAGCTTGAATGGGTTACCTGTGACGCACTAAGATTAATAACAAACCTTCCGAGCCGCGCTGTTCAAGGAGTACCGCAGCAAACCATTTTAATAAGTGTAATGACAAGAGAAAAAAGTAAATTAAGATCTAAAAGCACTGCTGTCTGGTAAACTTGCCCTAATTTTGTCGTTTTGTGCTAGCTGTGTGTTTGGAAGTAATTAAACACAAATTGTCATTCTTATTTTGATTAAGGATTCGGTAGGAGAAAAACGTTTGTTTTTTCTTTGCGGAAAATATTTCCGTATTTGATTTCCATTTTAAGAGTGTTTTCGGCATGCTTTTGTTTAGTAGGTCAAAACCGCTTTTTTTGCTAATCATTTCTTTATCTTTGACGCATGTTTGTGCAGTATAATGAGGTAGCACTATGTCTGTAATTAAACCTTCGTTATGAATTTTCGAGAAGATCGTGAAAGGGTCATGCACAATACATGCTACGCTTTCAAATATGACATATTGAAAGAAGAACAATTCGAAATTTAATTGAGGTGCGAAGGAACTGTGGCAATTTTGGTTCCGTCATTTCAAACTTGCGTCACTTTTTAACAGGTTATTCCTTTGGATAAGTTTGGTTATGACAGCTTTGTTTTCTTTGTTTTCTTAAAGCAGGTGAGATTTTGCGCTCGAACTATCGAAACACGACTTTGCGACCTCTTTTACTTTTTTCCTTTTTTTCAGAGTTTGAACTGAGAAACGAAATTAGCCCAAAAGTGTATTTCCGGGTGAAAGATTTCGCTTTTGTTTCAAGTTGAATTTTTAACGAATTTGAAATTACCATATCTTTTCCAATACAGCAGTATCTTATTTCGCTGTCTGATAAACAAAATATGTCTGAGTGTTTTAACAAATAGGAAATTTTCCGATCATCTGTGAACTTTATTTAAATTTCTGTCCCTCGTTACTGAAAGTTTTTTTTATTCCCCATTTATAATTCCCTCAGAATTTATGTCAAAGGGATTTTAAAAGAGTCCAGTCAATAGTATTTTCAAATAAACCAATATCACCCTGCGTTCTGTTTAACAAAACTAAATTTAATTGTGTGTCTTCACCGGTGGTTTGTTTAAGCTTTTAAAAGGTTTAAGTGACTGAACGACATAATTTTGAACATTGCATCCTAAGTTTATATATTTCTTTGACTGGAATTTCAGGTTTAGAGTATTTCAAAAATCGCAGAAAAAAATGCCCAAAAAGGGTTCCCTGCCGCGAAGTTTTGATTTGAAATTCCGCAAAAATAATAATAAAAAAACTCCAACTAATTTGTGTTTCAGTCACTAGCATTTTCTTTAAGAGGGACTACAATTAAAACTCTCTTAAGATGACAGGTGCAATCACCGCTGATGTAACACTAATTTCTCCTATCTAACATTGTTTGAAATGGGTTTTGATCAGTGGGGAGAGTTAATCTTTCGAGCTTGCGTTGAAGGCGTGCGTCACGTGCCAGTGAAATGGGAGCGGGAATCTCTGTAAGTATTCTCTTAATATCAAGCATTGTTCTCTTGCAGAGAAAAGCGTCGTTTGACTTGGCTTTCAGTTCAAACACAGCTGTCGTGGAACCATAATGAGGTGAATATGTGTCTCCGGGAGCTGTCATGTTAAATCCACTTCTATTCTGAATCGATTTAATTTTCGGCAGAAAAACATTTTATTCTAGAGCGAGCGAGATTTTCTTCAATTTCCTGAAACAAACCCCAAGAAGTAACCCATTTTATGGCAGCAACATGTCAATCAACGAAACTACTGTGTACCCAATTCCTGACTTCAAAAAGTATTCCGTCGAAATTGTGGATATTATTTTTGCCGTGCTTTATGGTTTCGTCATGTTTATTGGACTCATTGGAAATTGTTTAGTTATGGCTGTGGTGTACCGGACCAGATCCATGCATACAACCACAAATTTTCTCCTCGTAAACATGGCTGTTAGCGATGTTATCACTCTGTTGTGGTGTCCCAGGACTTATAGCTTCGCCTTTTACCCGATTCATCCCAAAGGGATCCTTGGTGACTACATCTGCAAGATTTTCACAGGCAACGCAATTATAAGTGTCGCGATCGCCAGTTCAGTTCTTACGCTTACGATTCTTGCTACGGAAAGATACCATGCGCTAATGAAACCAATGCAGTCAGAATTACGCCTCACCAGGGAACGTGTTAAATACGTTCTCACTTTTGTTTGGGTCGCAGCGATCTTAACAAGCCTTCCAGACTTTTCTCAGAACAAGTACAGTGAGAGATATGGACGGTGTGTTTGCCCTTTTAGCTTACAGATCGCCTACTCGCTGAGGGTTCATGTTGTTTGCACTGTTATATTCTTGGGATGTGTACCCTTTCTTATTCTTGCGTACTGTTATTTTCAAATAATTCGCGGACTGTTTTTCAAGAACACCATTTGTTCGAGCGCGCCTTCTGGAAGCAGTGATCACCAGACGAAGAAAAGACTGGCTAAGTTACTAATTGGCGTCACGGCAGCCTTTTATATCTGTTATTTGCCTTATGGTGTTTTCATCATGTACATCGCTTTACAAGATCGAGAAAAACTAGTTGCCAATGAAGAAACCCTTGCTATGTTATTGCGAGTGTTCGAATTCCTCGTCACTTCTAGTTCATGTCTGAACCCAGTACTCTACGCCTTTCGTAGTTCAAACTACTGGGAGGGTTTTAAGAAGATTTTTACAAAGCGCAATGCAATTCAGGCAAAGAGAATATTGTCCACCGTATATAAGCAAACTCCGGAGCCTGTTTTGTCCGCAGTGCTATAGAAATGTGACACTTGTACGACAACCTTTACTTTACGTTTGGTTATCGAGAAAGGCCGGTTTCTTTGATTTATCTTTCAAACACCTTTCAGTTTTTTCGGACGAACTTTGATGCCAAGCTTAATTTGGCTCACATGAAAATTGAAAAAAAAAAACTTTTAAGAATTTTATGAGGTTTAAGCGCACCTTGTAAATATTGAATTAGGTTAATATTTGTCCTTACACTGGAAAATATTATGAGGATAATTTTAACAAGCCATACAGAAGGTCAAGTTTTTTCTTATTCATTGTACCATTAAGTATTTATTAAGGTTAATGAAGCTCTTAAATCTTAGAAATTGCTGAAAGATGCTTTTTTAAAACTAAACATTGCATTAAAAAATGGGAAACGTACTGTTTGCGCAAATCGTTTACCTTCTCTAATCTTGCTGGTGAGAGCCGGTTTGCTCAAATGGAGAACCTGGAGTGATTCTGTTTTACGGGAAGAACTTTATATCGTTTGAAGTATGGGCAGTTTTTATCTTTTTTTTATTTGACTTTTACTTTATTTTTCGAGAGGAGAATCAATGGAATCATTTGAAGCGGTTTGAAGACCTATAAAGTTAAATTTGTCGTTATTTTCGACAGAAGAGTCAAGTCCTTTAGATCTTCTTCTGAGGAGAACTTCAAAGTCGTCTCCTCCCAGTTCATGTTCATCAAATGAGGCTAATCACAATGGGTTTCTCGGAGTTCTTCAGCAGAGTCTGCCACTAGACTCAGTTATTCAGTTAAAATTCATCTTCCGGTTCGGGAATACTCGACTCAATTTCTCGTTTTTCAAACTGTTTATGTAAACAGTACCTATACCGTCCTGTCATAGTGTTTTTTTTTTCGCTGGCCTTGATAACTGCCGTGAACCATTTCTTTAGTTGGCCTTCAAAATTAATGTAGCTAGTTCCTATCTGATTGTATTGGAAAATTCATGTTACAGTCTGATAAAAAAATATCAAAGGAGTAATTATCAATTCTACTGCGAAATTAACCCTTTGTATACCAAGGGGGGTGGTATTTAAATCTCCCCGTTCAAAACGTCCAAATCACAAAAAGCCTCAAAATTCGCCCAAAAACAAGCTCGATGGAAGAAATCCTCGAAAAAACTAATTAACGACTTTATGTAATTTACATTGAAATGTAGTATTAGTTTCCAGCCCCTCAAAGTGCTCTTTTCAGGCCGCCCGAATGGGGTCTGTATTTAAGTGGCCATATATGGCCACTTGGTACGCAAAGGGTTAAAATCTTTCATAAGTTCACTTTTCTTCTGATATTTGTGTACAAAGGTTTATTACAATTTCCCTTTGACATTTCACGTTATTTGCTCTAATTTCGTTTCATTAGTTTGCGGTGAAAGACAAAAATCACTTTGCTTTCAACAATTTTGGATTTTCTAATTACGCTCCTTATTGTCTGAATTTTTCTTGTCTGAGTTCATGAATCGAGTGGTTAAAATATAAAAGCTACATTTTCCGGGCTTATTTAACGCTACTATTTCGACAATTAAAGATAAAAGAAAGCTTTTTAAAGCTTGAATATAAAAATATTTAGATTTCTTACAAAAAGAAGGAATTGCAGCTTGAAGATAATGGAGATAGATGTCAGTGCTAACGCACAAAAATAGCCAGGTAGCTTGGATATCAAGTGCAGCTCAGAAGCGATTTTACAGCAAACTATTTCAACAGTGCTTTTTTACATTTACTCTTGAGTGATAGAGTTGATGGAGGACCGAAGTAAGGTTTGAAAAAGATCGAAATATCTAAGGATAACATGATTACACCACATTTTATGCAATTATGTATAAAATCGGTCGTCTAAAACAAGTTTAGTATTAAAAAAATTTTTCTCATTTTCAATACAACGTTAATTAGTGTGAACAAGATAACATAAAGAGAACCCCTTATGTTCTCTCAGTTTGAATTGCTATTCTCACCGATCAATACCTCGCGGTTTTTAAATGAACCTCGTTCCCCCTGGTGAATTTTTCAATCATAGGGAATTATCTCAACCAAACTTTTTTACGCATCTTACCACTAAAACTTTAAACCATCTGCTTTCTAACACCTTGCCAAATTTGTCATTCAAATTAAGAAATATTATTTTTTGAAAAAAATTCAGGGTGAAATTTCATCGTAACTCCGGCGACTTTTAAAGATAAATTTAAGTTTATTTTTTTTAGTATATTTTTCGATAACCATCTAACTCAGTGAAAATTCAGCAATAAAGTATGTTTCATCTCTCGACTCGCCTTCTAAAATTGACACAGTTCATTTTGAAATGCCACTTGAAATTTAGGCGAAATTTTGAAAAACGTGCGTAGATGTAAATTTTTAATAGGTGTATTAACTAAGATTTAGTTTCTGTCATAATAAATGAAAACTGCTCCTTAAATTCGTTTTGCTGATTTGAACATTTTAGTACGAGTTTTTGGAGCATGTCATTTCTTCATGTCATTTATTTTTTTCAGCTTGATGTAATTTAATTTAAGGTGGTAAATTTGACGAGGGTCTCTGCAAAATTGCGAAATTTGCGCCGATTAAATCTACAGGAGATAACATGGATATCAACGAACAGCAAAGCCAAAAGAATTCAAGAGAAATAACGGAAATTGTAAACTATAATGTAATCTTGCAATTGTAAACTTTAAGGAAAGGGTTTGGACGAACTTTTACAAAAGCAATCTGTAGTCAAAAACGTTTTTTTTTTCCAATTAAATAAGGTCATTTTATGTAAAGGTGGCGAACTTTCTTAAAAGAAGTTGTCTTAAAAGAGGTTGTTACGTATTTGATATACGGTTGCATATGGAAATGTTTGGAATTTTCAGATACAAACTTTTGGGGATCACGTGGTTTTAAGGGGGAACGGATAGGGGGGCCAGTCGTTACTTACAAAGTGTAACAGGGAACTGTAGAAAATTGACAGCCAATGAAGGAAAATTATAAGAATACTACAGGGCCCTAAAGGGGGGGGGGGAAGTTAGGCACATTTTTTTGCGACACAACCAAAATCTTCTGACCGCCCTCCCCCTGCCAGATGGTCACTAACGACCAGTCCCCGAGGAGATAAATATAATCATATTTTTATGAAAATATCATTTTTGCTCCCAGCAGGTGACGAAAATTGTCAAACCTGTTAAAAAGAGATTGCTGCTGTCTTGATGTGACACCAATATCTCTTAACTCATTAAAAAAATTGTATATTTGTCATTAACACGTCATGTTTATTTCAGTTATTGTAAAGCGCTTTTGGATAGCGGTAGAAATAGCGCTTTATAAATAAGGAATCGTTATTTATTATTTAGCTGAAATAGGGAATCGCGAGTCGCATTTTGAGAGTTAGATATTTAATTTTAATTATTACTAGGCTACAATATTTAAAAAGAATGCAAAAACGAAAGCTGTAAGATCAAAAAAAGCAAATTCATAATCGTAACAGAGTTTCCCCTGTTTTTTTCCTTTCTATTTCTTTTTGTATCGATATTCCGTCAGTTCCACATAGTCCTTGTCCTTTCATACTGAGATTCCGTCCAGTGGCGCATTCAATATTGATTCTCTGCAAGAGAGACTGCAGTGTGTTAAAATACTTTTTAAAGCAATTATTTGACACGTTTTTTATTTAAGCTCGGATTTTTTGGGATATACTTTTATTTGCACGACAACATGGCAAAATGAAACAAAAGCGATATCTCTGCGAAGCTTCCTTCGATTCTTCTTGGGTCTGAATTCTTGAGAAATATTCAAATTAACTCCCTTCTCCAAGATAGCTATCAAATAAGAAGTCCTGATTTCTGCACAGTCTTTGCCTTGAAGACTCTTTCATGTTTGGGATGGGGGTAGGGGTGGGGGTGGGGGCGGGGCTTATTTTCTATTTGTCGCGTTTGATTCGTACAGCTTTTCTGACGAAGACTATTTGTTTTTAAACAAGCTTGTCGTTACTTAGAGTTCTTGGCACAGTTCTGATAAAGGGTGGATGATGCTATCCAACAGATTAATCGCTATCCAGCGGATAAGTGATAGCAGAACGTGCCGCACCAACGCGCCAGATAACCCTTTAACTCCAATGATCTCCTTAGAAATGCTCCTTACTATCTGCCATATAGTTCTTGTGGTGTTAGTTTGGAGAATTTGATATTGGTTCAACCAATAATCCCCTAATGATGGTTTTCTTTATTCTCATCCCTTTTTGCTTGATATTGTATTGATATTGTAAGGAGAAATTCTGTCTTGGTCACTCATGGGAGTTAACGGGTTAAATATTTATCTAGTAGATAGCGTTTTCCAACCATCGAAAAACCGGGACCTGATTGGCTCTAAGAGGTATTTTCCTTTCTTCTGATAAGCGGTTGTGCTTACGTTGGTTTTAGTTTTTATAACACTTTAAATTGATTATTGGTCAAGAAGGACATACTCACCTACTCCTCATCTGAAGAACGGTTCCCCCGATACCTGTATCCCCCGTATTTCTTGTATTTTCCGTACTTCCGATAATATCCGGGAGATCCACCATTATCCGAGTCAGAGTCGGAGTCGGAGCCGGAGTCAGAGTCGGAGTCAGAACCACCCTTACCCTTCCGGTAATAGCGTCGCTTAGGTCCACAGTAACAGCGCTTTTTGTATGGTTTGTACGGTTTATAAACATGGTGGTGTGGATCCCTGGTGTTAAGAACAAATTATTTATAACCCATGTTTTGACAACCCTGTGATAACCCCTGGGGTTACCCCTGGCACTGCCCCTGGGGTACTCTCTTTCGAAATAACAAGAACGTCCGCCGGAAATTTCTCGTAAATTAAGTCGTCGATTGAAACCGTCTAGGGTGTGGTGTAGCGTTGAACCCCTGTGAGATTCCACTTCTTGTTTTAATTAACATTTTTATTCCCTTGCGTGTAAAGAATACGTTAGCAGCTGGGAACAATAGTGCATTGTCCTGAATTCCCGGCGGGTGAAGTGGGACTTTAAGCAAGACATCGAACATTCCTTCCCCTTCTAGGGGGAACCCTCAGGATTTCAGGCAGTTTCTTGTCTTTAAATCCACAGTGATTCTCCTAAATCCTTAGCTATTCTTCTCCATTTTTAGGTTTATATTCTTTTATTTCCTTCTCTGTTTCCCTACGTCCGAATTTTCAAATCGATAACCTTTTCTTAATAGTACACACTTCGTTCTAGCCCTGAAGAATACCTAGCATATGTTTGGGCAAACTGTCAAGATTAATTGATAGAGGAAATCCCAAGCCATAATATCAGTGATTTTTTAACATCCCTTTTAGAGTAAAAAGCAATATATTTATATAAATCATGAGACTCATTTTGTGGCGATCCCTTAAATTACCTTGCGCAGATGTTATCAAGCATTGATCCAAGGTGTAGAGCTTTTTGAGTTGGTGGTTTATCGGGTACTTTTCAAGTTTCACAAATATTCGCGTTAAAAATGAACTTTTCAAATGAATTCTAACTCACCTTGAGGGCTTCTAAGGACAATTTTGGTAGGAATCCAATCGTGAGAAGGAAAAATGTAAAACTGTTGAATTGTTGGAGCCTGTTTAACAACCATTTAACCGCACTAATTCCCTGAAACAAATTGATGCCAAATTCTTACCTGTGTAATTCCATGCCAAGTTTTTCTAGAAGTGAGGTTCGTCTCATCACATTAGGCTTATCTTCAGCTGAACCTTGAATGAAGTTGACTAAAACTGCTAAAACCACGACGGCAAGAAAAAATCCACGATCCATTTTAGCTAAAAAAAAATATTCCAAAAATCTCAACCTATAAGCGATCGCACAATCCGGTGTATGATCGATCACTTGATCCTGTAATCTAGCTTTTATTTTATAACGCGCATTGACTTAAAAGGTTCCTGGTCTCAAGAACAATATACATACACAAACAAGTATGTCATCGGTTCTGTTTCAAACCGAGATTTCTTATGCCCTATGAATTAAATCTCGTTTTAATTACACGGGCAATACAGCGAGTCAACTAATGCCAATATAACTGTGATTTCTTCCCAAAGTGGAGACTCTATATATCCTAATTGAGGTTTTTATTTTAAAATTCCTTGACAACAGCTCCTAGCGATGAAAGGACGTCGAGCTAAGGTTAAGAAAATTTGAGAACAGAGCTTTATTTTTCATTTAAAAAAAGGAAACGTTTCCATTCCTCGAATTATAGTTTTGGACTTACAAAGTCTTGAATGAGCTAAATTGAATGCCGGGAAGCAATTTTGCTAAAAAGAAACTCTAAACGTACCATAAAATCAATAAAGTAATCGTCTTTCAAGAAATGGAAAAATTATGTTTGGAAATCGAAACTGCAGCGAGCAAGAGCACTTTAGATGAATGAAGTAAAAAGAATGAAAGAAACCACTTAAAAATCCTTTATCACGTAATATAATAGTTTAATATAATAAATTCCTCACAAGTTCTGTTTATTCCTGAGATAGGTCGATTTTTGTTTCAAGTTGTAACGGAAATGCCATAATTACTGATAACTTCCATTCAATTATACATTCACTTCTTCTCTGTAGACTACAAACTCCACCTATTCTACAGCAAGGAGAAAGGAGCCATTTACTAGGCTGTGTGAGGAAAATCTAAATTCAAGATCAGTAGTCTGGGCATAAAACTCAGCTTGTCACAATTTGAATATGGTAGTATTTATCACGCTTTGTAAGGAGGATGTAACTAAAAAAGAAGTGGTAGACAGATCAAATGAGAGCGACGGTGCAGTGCTTCTCTGTTGCTTCCTTTACAATGATGAACAAGGAGCTTCGCAATTTTTCAGGGTCTGAGAATAAAGCCATAGTATGTGCCACTCAATAAGTTGCTAGTTAGTATTCCTTTCATTTGATGCTGTTTCACACGCTGTTAAAGATGACTCCAACCTTTATTGTCTTCAATAAGCCATTGTGCTTGACCATTTGGTCAAAAAAATACTTAAGAGAAACTTCATGAGATATTGCCTGTTGTATTGAACGAAGGTGTGCGAAATTCAATTTAAGGGAAAGAAAAATGAAAGCTGGTGAATGACAAATATTAATTGAGAGATTTCATTCATAGACGAAATAAAAATACAAAGAAGAACCTTACTTCAATTTTTTACGGATTTTACCAACCTCGGGCACCTAATATTATTGAACATTTTTTAATCGTGTTCAGTGAGGGGATGAGACAACAGTTTCAGTATCCATGGAAACAAAAACAGAAACACTTTATTATTAGGGAAATTACTTTGGGAAAGTATTCTTTTCTAGGATACTCATGCCACAAAATTTGTCTGTACATTTACTTTGTTAAGCCACCGGCTCAGTGGCTTTCAAAATCAAACGGTCACTCGAAAAGTTTCGTGTACAGAACGTTTTTCATTTTATTCCAGTCGAATTCAATCCTGTTATCCGTGCCACTTCGCTTTATTTGTTTACCCCCCCTCCATGCACTATTTTCATACTTTTCCGCTTAATAAACCAATTCTTTTATCGCAGTTCCCTTAACGTTTAAGGTGACTGGATTTCCCCTCGCAATAAACTGCATAAAATAACCTGAACTTGCTTCGTTAAAACACAGACATAGGACGCATCAAAGTTTTTCGCAGTGGCTATCATGATAAAATAATCACCCAAAGCTAGAAATTGCAACCATCCATTGAAACACTGACAAACAAAAGTGTAATAAAGTTATACTAAGTAGCTTTCATTTAAATGTTTACAGACTTGGGTTGTACTCGTAGAGACACCAAAATAATAAGCAGAAGAAAAAAAACCGTGACTATAAAATAACACCTTGAATAAAATACTACAGCTACAAAGAACCATTTTGTTTACAACATAGGGCTGTTCACTGGCCCCATTGATTACCTACACCCACTCACTCAGATTTTCCTTATGTATTGGCTCTCTGCTGAAAATGATCCGTGAGGTGTAACGTGTAAAGCACTTTTAATATCGAGAATTAAAAGTATCTTTAAAATAATAATGATGGCTTCAAGGGCTGTGAAATGTGATAATATTGCATCTTTAAAGTTAAGAGCCCTCTCAGGTCCGGGAACATGCTGCTATGTGATTGGATGAAAGTTAGTCAGTCAACAAGTCAAAATATAACAGAAACATTTAATCTTGAGTAGCAGCTATATTAAGGCATATATTGCGCTGTTAAGTCGTAAGAGCTGATATACATTATATTGAAAGCTGAAATAAGACATCGAGGAGATGAAATGCACATAGATCTCTCATTTGCTGGTTTTAATTCTCTGTCTCTTTCTTTTTTCAGTGAAACAACTACAACGCAAGTTGATGAGGAAATATCCTTCGCCGAAGCCGGAGTATCCAATCTGTCCACGAGCAAAAGGCGATAAAAAGAATGCGGAAACTAAAGTGTGGGTTTTTAAATAACCTATATACGAAATGAAAGGAGAAGATATGAAGAAAATTCCTAAATTTTACAGTTTGTAGAGAAATAACTCATGAAATAACGTCCGCCAGGTTGCCATGATTATAAGCAATTTTTTACCATAAATTAAAAGCAGTTTTATTCATTGCGCTCGTTTTTCAGTTCTTTATTAGCTGCACCATTTTATGTAAGCATTGGAAATTATCTATAATAACTGCAAGAAAAGTGTAAAGATACGGTTTCGGGTAAGAAAAATTGTTATTTAAATAAATCACTGCAGCTCCATATTTTAGTTGATATTAATATAATTGCATGCTGTGACTGTTTTCGCGGATTTAATTTCATTGGTGCTGTTCACTAAGCTTTTTCCCTAAACTTTTAAAAACCTTTTCACGCTATACTCCTTTCATGAGGTGAAATTCTAATTATAAAAAGGAGAATATTTGCTCTTGTCCTGATTAGATCTGTTCTCTGCTTCTAAAAATAGGAATGATCCAAATCTTAACGCCTAAAAAATAGCGAATACTTAAATCCCTTGCAATTCAGCAGACTGTTAGCAATATTACAAACTTCGTTTGCTTTTCTTTCTGCTATCAAACGTCTAGCCAAGGCTGTCGTTCAATCTCCTTAATCAAGTCCAATTCTTCTGAGTTATAAAGCATTCCAAAATCAGTGGCTCTATGGCTGCTTTCACAGGCTACTGGAACAACAGTTGCTCTCTGCATAGCCACGCTTTGTTGCTGTATTTCTTTTGTCAGTGGCGTGGTGTTCTTTTCATTAACTGAGAGATCAGACATCGTTCTTTTTTCCCAAAGGGAAAAGATCAGCTTTTGTATTGCTTTGTCAGATAAAGTTGATCGAAGAGGACTAACAGCTGACCCTGCAACTGTCACAGGTCTTAATGCATCTCCATTTGCCAAAGAACATACACTGTCGTAGTTCTCCGAGCCATTGTTCGCAAAACTCATCTTAGCATTTGGAAAATTAAAAGCAGAGTCATTTATCAATGAAAGAGCCTGCGTAGTAGGCTCCCTCACATCGCGTGACTCGACAGTTGTGGATTCAAAGTTCTTTGTCTCATTTATCATACAACTCGGTTTCGCTGCTGGTTTCTCATTTCTGCCTCTTAAATCCTTTGTTTCAGTTCCAAAAACTTCAAAGATAGCCTCTTCCGAGTCAATTTTCTCTGCTCTGATGGGTTGACTCGACGAGTAACTTTTTGTTAGATTCTTATTGTTTTCAATATGGCTTTTCACTGGCGCATCCAAATCAGTCCGTTGAATGTCCAAGATCTCCCTGATAGCCTCATCCAAGTCAATTTCTTCTGCGTCATTAGCACTTTTCTTTTCGGCATTTTTCCGAGAAACCGCAGGACCTTTTTGCAAAGACATACGTAAGTCAATGGCTGAAATACCTAAAATCTCCTTAATGGCTTCCTCCATGGCAATTTCTTCTGTTTTCCTAGAAACAGGAGAGGACTGAGGAGAACATATTGTTGCAGCATCTCTTTGACACTTATTGTTCTCCTGTTTTGCCAAAGTGACGCCCTTTTGTAGTTTATCCCCTTTAAATGAATCTTGCGGGGAAGGTGACCCAGTGAAAGATTTTACAACGGTTTTTATAGTTGAATCAAAGTCTTCTAGATCCCTTGCCGAATCGGATTTCCTGGTGGTATAGTTGTTCTCAGCACCTAAAGCTGTGTAGGAACATGATCGGTTTGGTCGATTCGTTGTCTCCTCCAACAGACCATCTTCGATTACCATGCACTTTGCCTGTCTTGGTTTGAGAGTGTGCAAATCCTGTTTTTGATTTGGAAATGCGCCAGGAAGATTAGCGTCCAGCGAATAACTTTGGCTTTTGTTAACATCGTCAGCTAATGAACGTCTCGGATTTCTAGTTTTTGGTCGAGCCTTTAGGCCAAAAGTAGAGTATTTTGTCCCGGCCGTAATGTCTAAAGCCGGTAGGAAATTTGTCTTGAGGTTTGTTCCAGTGCGTGCTGAGAAATCTCTTAGCACTTGCGAAACTGGATCACTAGAAACTTTTGAAACTCGTGAGTCCGTTTTGCCAGAGATTCTCTGTGGAATCGCAATATTCTTTGCTTTTGCATCAGATGTCTTCTTTCTAAAGCTTTTCAAGGAATTAGGCGCCGACGAGCTCGTTTCACACACACCTACTCGGTTTGCGATTTGGTGTTTGCCAACAGAACTTAACGGATTTAATCTTTCCGGGTTGATGTCTATAATGTCGTCTGAAAGAATATTTTCTATAATCTCTGCCATTTCAATATCATCGTCCTCATTTGGTTTTTGAAGATCTAGAAAATTATTCATCTGGTATTGGGACGAGGATGTTAAGGGTGCCAATGATTTTAGAAGTGGTACTTTGTCCACTTCCATTGTCAAAAATAGCTTAGGGTTGCTTGTTTTTGGGCGGCCCAAATCGGTAGACCCAGAACAAGCTACTTCATGTGGTCCTGGAGCAAAGATATCGTCACATAGAATGTATTCTATGTCATTAGTCAATTGCTCATTTTCCTTTCTGCTTGAAGAAGTCGTCTTGTTGGGAGATGGCAATGGCCCTACAATCGATGAAGTTTCCAAATCCTTGGCAAAAATGCCATCTTCAAGATTTTGATTCGGGTAAAGACTCTTTTGTTCGCCAGAAAAGTGGTGTGCTGTTGCCACTTGTTTGGTGACTTTTAAGTCAGGAGTAACGCCCTTTTGTAACTCTTTATCTTCACTGTGGCTGTCATCCCTTGTTGAAGAGTTTTTGGGTCGCTTTGCCTTCTTAGTCGTCGATACTATCCTCCTCGTTTTTTGGTTATTTGATTCATTAGGACTGATGTCATCATTCAAGATGTATTCGATATCTTCTGCGAGTTTTTCGTCAGATATGGTTAACTCACTTGCTCCTTGTTTTGTTGAGTACCTTTTTGTATTCGAGACTCTGTGGAACATACTGAGAGTTTGAAGCTTTGCATGAGACCCTGAAGAAGTCGAGGTGATCGAGGCGTTTTCATGAAACTCTTCATTGAAATTTTTTTCTATTTCCTCTCTCACTTTGGGGACCTCTTGGTTCAATGTTTCGCCATTAACACTCTCTTGCAATGGAGGCGTTTGTTCATCAGTTTCTTCCGCAATGGGCCAGTAAAGTACATTTCGGTCTGATTTTATCCGTCCGGGCACGGGAAAACTCGTTGCTTTTGACTTGCTTTGTGACTCTTCATCGCTGACTAAGTACTAGGAAAGTAAAAACCCTATTTCGTTACCATAGTTAGAGAGATACAACCTAACTTTCACAGGGAACTAAACTAATATGGCTAACGTTACACCTGAGAAGCAGAAAATGTTACCATGTCGACATCACGACGCAAATAAAAGAAGCTTTTTTTCCTTATGTTATCATGATTAGAGGAAACCAGACCCAACACATGCCTCAAAACACAAACCAGGTAAGTGGCATGAGAGAGACTTGTCTCATATCACTATTTTATGTTTATGGTGATTAAAAACGGCTGACTAACTCTTATATTGAAGGCAAGAAGTCAGAAGGTTAATTTACCGCAGAAGCAGAAAGAAGTAAAGAAGCATAAAAATTTCCAGTAATTTTCGTATTATTACTGAGCGGATGAGTAAGAATGTGTTAAACAGCAAATACTTTCATTTTCCTGGCTTTCTTTTCATCTTCAGTGGTTTTGACACTTTTTGTAGGATCCAGTTTTGGGTGTGGTTTTACGCTCGATTCAACAGGGGCAAGGTTTTTAATTCTTTTAACTTCTTCTCCTTTGCTGCTTGTATTCTCAGATAGGCGTTCTGTTCTCAAGATCAAGTCACGAAAATCGTTCTGTTTCAGGTCTGCGGGTGGTATTTTGTCGTTCATGATGTATGTGATCATTCTTGTCATAGCGCGACTTTCATCTGTAATTTCTGGGATTTCCTTCTCCACCATGTTGTCGATATTCTCACTCAACATTATTTCATCTTTGAAATGAGGTGTGCGTATAGAGTCCCTCTTTTTCAACCGTTGCCTTGCACTTTGCTTCCATTCCACGACATTGTTGCATCCGTGTTCGTTATCTGAGGCCAATTCTTCCGTCCACTTTTCTCGTTGTCTCGTCCATTGGTTAATTTTCAGCGAATCGCTCTGCAAACATTGTGGTGCCTTTTTGTGCTGTTGTATCGAAGCTTCACCTTGAAAATCCACCCTCACAGTACCTATGCAAGCTTCGATAAATCCATTTACATGGCGATCTCTGCGGGAACTGTGCGTCTCTCTCTGCAGGAAATCTTGTTTGAGCTCGTTTCCACCATGAAATAAGCTCAGAGAACTTTTAGCTCCGATATGAAGCTGCGATTTTGATTTTCTTTTTCGTCTTGCGGAAGAAGAAAAGTAGTTATTCATGGTGATATTTTTTCTCGGACGATCAAGACAGTTTCCAACCGAAGAAAAATGGAGTCTGATTTTTTTTTGTGACGCTTACAAGACGTCACAAATAATAGATCACAATAGAGCGTGCGCAGAATGTTCTGCTTAACCATGACGCTTTTGTAATGTAGAATTCAATCTTACGGCTGGAGACCAGTGCTTCTCTAAAAATGAATATTACTGCTATTCGTAATCACTACTGATTGCTTAGTTCGTCTCATAAGGAAAAAAATCGTGATTAGAGCCTGTAGTAATGGAACCTGATGGTATTAACCCTTTGACTCCCATGAGTGACCAAGACAGAATTTCTCCTTACAATATCAATACAATATCAATCAGATAAGTGATGAGAATAAAGAAAAAATGTCAATTTGGGGATAACAAGTTGATCCAATACTAAATGATCTGAACTAACATTATAAGAATTGTATGCTTGACAGTAGGGAGAATTACAAATTTGATCTGGGAGTTGAAGGGTCACGGGAGACAGATGAATGTCCGTTCAAATCTGCTCGGTTAAAAAAACTTCTTGCTTTGCATATAACAGGCACGAAAACGAAAAATGCTTTTAGTTTGTCGGGGGGGGGGGTTGGGCGGCGGGAATTAGGAAGGAGTTCTATAAAAAGTCACTGACGATTAAATAAAAAGTGAAAACCGTTGGAACATATGTATAGTGACTAATAAAGTAAATAGCACAGAAGTATTAATGTTTTAAAGCATTTTAATTCAAAATACTACAATTTTCTTTTATGCTTCGATTTGCTTACTTCACTACTTGCTTTCACTACTTCAGGACATGCTCTCTAACTTGTTTGCTTGCTTGCTTTTTTTTCTGCAAGCCAACTTGCTTTCAGCCAGTCGTTCGTTGCTGTTTCTATCAAACAGCTCAATCCATCCGGGATTCGCCATCATTTTCCACGGATTTGATCTCCCTGCAAAAAAATGCCGACAAAATTTTATCATCACAGTGACCGACAGAATATCCTGAAAATATCAGATACTGAAAGTATGAAATTGACGTTTCGCTGTTCTAAACAGTCTGCAAGCCCTGTGTCATGGTTTTCGATTGAATGTCACAAAAGTAAACTGAAAGTGATCAGGAAGATCATTCAGGAACACGTGAGTTACCACAGAGAGCCAATGAGAACTCTGCACGTGATGCATGTAAAGATCCAAAAACGCGGATGACCAACTCGCGGTTGGTTTTAGTTCTGCATTTGGCTGGTTTAGAGAGTGGCGTGAGTCCTCTCAACCAATCAAAGATTGAGGTATAGTCAGATCAATTTCTGATTACCTTTGACACTCAAATGAACTTCCTACATGGTCTTACTCGCAAACGAGTTCCTTGTAAATTAGTTGAATATTTGAAGCTGTGTTCAGTGCCCAAACTCATCACGATAGATCTCATTTATTTGTTTAGCTATTTTGTTTAAATACGAATGATTCAGGTCCACTTTTTTCTCAAACGTGAGACAGAAGTAAAAGATGGGTTCCCTGCGAGATAATGAGTGCTCATGCTCAGCTGCTAAGTGGTGAAACGCAAGACCGCGAAGTCCGAGAGTTTTCGGTTTGAGTTATCCTCTGTGGTGTAGAATTTTCCTTCTTTTTCCACTTTTAAGTCGAAAATAGCTCAACTTTTTTTGCCCGACGACCAAACTCAGACAAAATTCAAACTTTATCTTTGTGCATTTGTTGTTCACCTATTGAAGACTTTAGTCCAACCGGTCTTGCTTTATGGTTGTGAAACATTAAAGATCACAAAGACCGATGAAAGAAAACTGAGCACTTTCCAATGCCAATGCTTAAGAAGGATACTGAAGATTAGATAGCAGCAAAAAATAACAAACAAGAGAGTAGTTGAAATGGCAGAGATCAATGAGATTAGCTGCGAGGTGCGAAGATGAAGGTAGAACCGGGTAGGACACGTACTCAGGAGAGAGGGTGAGAACGACTGTTTTACGGCATTGGGGTGGACACCAGAAGGTCAAAGGGCGAGCGGGAGAACAAAGACCACTTGGTTGACTGACCTTGATCGATAAAACAGTACAATGTGATGTTAGCAGGTAATTTAGTGTTAACAACTGGGTTGAAAACGTAAATTAGCTACCGTAAAGGGTAAAAAAGCTGACGTTTCGAGCGTTATCCCTTCGTCAGAGCAATGTGATGTTAATTTGGTTTCTGTCTGACGAGCCGAAAAAAAATTATGCGTGCGTCATTTCTCAGACAATAACGTAAGGATTGATGCTTAACCAATCATTTTTAATTGATTTCCGACAGAGAAAGTCGTCAGTGCGTTTGTTTTGTATGAATGAAAAAAAATGGACACCTTTGCAATTCTTGAACGTCGATATGATAGCTTACAAATCATCCTTGCAGCTCGTGTTTATTTCAACTTCTAGATTTGATTTTTCTTCCGTTTGCCAAATCCCAGTCAGCTCGAATTCTTGTCTTTAAGATCGTGGATGCAAACATTCACGACCTGAAAAAGTGCAATCCAAGAAATTTCTTCGGGTTCACAGATGATGGAATAACACGACTCAAATGTCTCGTTCTTAGGATCATCCAACGCCTGATATTTGTCACGGTCCGTTAAAAAATCTCGAGACACAATGTTGCCGGACAGCGAAGTGAATAAGATTTGAGGCAGAGTTCAGTATTTATCCGCAAAAATGATCGAACAAAACTTTCCTTTCCTTTGCTATTCTATCAAACGATGGATCAAACTCTTGATTTGGCCCCCTTGGTTTTAAGCTGAACACTATACGACTGCTCCTTTCATTAATTTTTATCCTTGAACTGAGTCCAATTTAACAGCTCGGAAGTGGTGGTGGTTTGCGATTGAAGGGGTTGTTGATCGAAATATTCTTTATCACTTCTACCAAGTTGTAAGGTAGAAAACTTAGAACGTTCGTAATGGGCATGAATACGACAGAAATTAACGTCGACACACGCGCCGACAATTAGCAAATAATCAGCGGCTTTCCATGATTTACGAAACGATGGATTTTCGTCTTCAATTTTTTGTAGACGGAATCAACGACGGAATCATTTTCTTTGCCTTTAGCCGCGTCAGAATTTTTTCTTTGAAAGTTTATTTTTTTCATTTCATTTCAAATAACTCTAAATCAAATCTACGCACCTGAATAAACTCTCCAGTTTTATCTTCCGGTCTGTAACCACAACGATTGGAACAAGCCTTCGGGTATTGCCTCCACCATAAAAGTGTGCTCTACGCCTTGAACGACGCCACTTTGGAGGAGTTAAAATGCCTCCTATTCCATGGCTTTCCTGAACAAGAGCTAGAGTGACGAACAGAATGAAAACTGTAACAAGAATTACCTCCTCTCTCATCTTTTTCTCGACCTAATTGCCAGACACCTGATGAATGCCGAAACAAGACAAAGTCTTCAGAGAGACTGACGGCGGAACGTGAGTGTGCAACCCCTTATTTCATCAGTAAGTTAATTAGTCATCTCAATAACACGTGCTATCGGCTCCAACTTGCTCTTGATTGGTCGAATTTTCTGCTACCGCGACGAATCCCTTTGATGATTGGACATATCAAACCCTTTCCCCAGTGCGACGAACATTTGTTTTTCTCGGTTCCAGGTGTACGCAACCACTAACCCCACGTAATGCGCATGCTCTCCGTTGCGAATTTTCAAAATGGCGGACAGGTCAAAGAGGGAAATTAAAAAAACAAAGCGATTTTGCAATGAATTCTCAACATACACCCTCGTTAGAGAGGCGAATCCACGGAAGAAAGATAAAAAACTGTGTGATATTGAGATCGATATGATATTAAATCGATACCGAGGGCCCGTTTAATTGCCTTCCGCCACGATTATTAGCTTTCTTGACAGCTTTCTGAAGACAGAATACTTTCTTCCTGAAGACTTCTGATATGCGGCTATTGATTATTACACCTCGTATACCTGATTGCTCAAACACTTTGTTTACGATTGTTTAAAGGACCGACTCATGGTTCTCCGTCTTCGTCTTGACATTGCTTTGAAATAGTATAGACTAGTAAGCTGAAACGAAAAATTAATCAGGGAAGTTTACGAAAAATCCAGCAAACAAGCTTTAAAAAGGCAATTATTTAGACTTCATACTTCAACGAACTTCACAAATCTTACTTGTTTATCTTGTAAGTAAACGATGGCAGATTAATTCCCGAAGCGCTTTCTGAGTTTCCCGATCCCTCTCCTACTGCTTTCACGCTTACAAAACAGGAAATATCAAAAGGAGGAAGATACAGCCATTTGACGAAGGTAAATCTGCTTTTTGTTCGACACTTTACATATCAAAACAAAGTAAATTTGTTCCTCTTTTTGATTCTGGCGGTACATTTTAAATTTGCGCCTGCGTAAAAGAGATATCGCCCGAGACCCTTCGCTCGGTCGTGTTTTGATCAAAAACGCCTTGTTAATTTCACGCAACCGCTCGGAGAAAAGGTAAAAATGACGAGGGAAAAACTTTATCTTCAAGTTAGAAAATTAGCGAAATAGAAAGCCACAATATTATAGTTTAATATTTCAGAGGTACATTGAGTGCTTTTTCCGTAGAGAATCCGCACGATGGTAAAACATTCGAAAATTACACTCGATTTGAGTGGGGTGTTTAAGTGGGCGTGGTCACTACATTCATGTTAAGACTATTTGTACCCCATGAGTTTGATATGAAAAGCGAAAAAGACGGCAAAACTCACCACGCATGCGGAACAAGTACAGACGCATTTCAAATTCTGTACTTTCTGCTTATCATAGCAACTATTAACGCACAATGACGAAAAATCCTTCAGTTACAAAAATAAGACTATATTTATCCAACTTTAGTAGACTCGTTAACTTGCTAGTCTGCCTTTCAGCTGTGAGTTGAAATTGTCTCCAAAATTATTAATATTAAAGATATCAGATTTGGCGATAACCACGTGGAGGGGATTTGATTGGTTGTTAAAACTTCCTGTACATAATTAAAACATTCACGTATAAGGTGCGTAGACAGTATTTTTCAAACTCCCTGGGAGGGGTCACACCGTGTCAAAAGAGAGTACTCACCAGATTTTCATGCCGACCTCCACGCCGTGTTTTACTTAATGTGACAATAAAATGCTTACAGAAGGGTGACATGGGCACTCCAGGACCCCCCTCCCCAAGTTACGCTCTTGCGTATATGTCATTAAAAGATTTCTGATGCCTTTAATTAATGAATAATATTATTTTCTTATTGACTGAATGGGAAAGCCAGACGGGAAGATATTTGGCTTGAGGTCATGACGTACAGACCAAGCGCAGCGAGGTCCCTGCGTTATTAATTTTAAGGGCTACTTTATGAACGAATTTTTCCGGCGACTTTAAATATCGAAACTGGTGTAAATCTTTGCCACAGACGAGTGCAAAAGACAAATTAACGTTTGTTTAATACGTCAGCGGGGGTTTATTTATAGGAGCAAGCAGTTGTCTGTTTCTCAGCTGAATTGGGAGAAATTCCCACAACTATGCTTCATGGAGTACAAACACACTTCATTAGCACGCACACAAAGGGATTATAAAGGAGTCTCACGCAATCGGCCATTTCGATGTATTAACATTGTAACAGGGCTCCGAGGCTGGGGGTAATAAAACAAAATAAATTTATTATTCATCCTTCAACCTCCATATGATTTCCTTTGATTTCCTGCCACGGAGTCAAGTTTGAATTTTAATATATTGGAAATGGCCTGTTGAATCTGATTTCAGTGGATTAACTGGCGAGATTGTTAGTCAAAATAATTTTTTATGTTTATTGTATTAAACTGATGTTAGCTTAATATGCCACTCTCTTATTTTGCTGCAAAATGAAATCTGTTTCTGAAATAGCTAATGTCATTTATGTCACGCTCTGTCCTCCAATATAGATTTTTATAATTAGTAAGAACCAGTCAAAATGCCTGCATAATTCGGCTATTGATATGAAAAGTCTTCGAATGCAATCCAGTAACAACTCTGTATAATTACCCTTTATCAATTGTTTTTGTCCGCAAAAGCTTTAAATTTGTAATAGAAGTTGCTTTTTACGAAAATCAACATCAAGGCAGGATTTGCATATTGCTTACGATTTATTTCCAATTCTAAAATACAAAGGAAAACTGTTTTTATGTGTTTACACATTTCATATTACAGACAAACAGTTAGTCACAATGTGCATAGTTTAGCAACCAAGCAACAAATATGAGGTAATGCCATCTCGGACTGTTTAATTGCTTGAACTCTACACGTTCTTCTACCGATGTATTGAAGCTGAAAGTTGTGTCCATTATCGACTTTTTTCACGTGCGTAGTATCCGTCTTGGTGCCTCGCTCACAAAAAGAAATCAAATTCTGAGGTCTAAGTTACAAGGAGTGAGCTCTTGTTAACAACACAATCTGGTATCAGTTGTTATCTTTTCCGACACAGTGGAGAATTGATTTGGTTTCCACCTGCTTTCGTCCATTAGAAAAAAGCAGCCTCTCTCTCTTTCAAAACTTGCTTGTTTAGGGACAAAACGGTTGAGAACGAACAAGTACGACTCCACATTAAAAACATCCAGTCATGAGTAACCAGCCAAAAAGGACGTAAGAACGCTTTGAAGAGAAAAATAAAACGAAAAAAAAAATGCTCCAGAGCTCGAAGATTGCTCCCAGTTTAAAACAAAACACATTTACCACCAGAATTACGAAAGGGATTGTCGTGAGTAGCTTTCGGGCTGACTAAAGGATCTACGTTGCCTTGTTGCTCGCAATACTGCACAAGTTCACTTGCACTCAGCGACAGTTTCACCCGCTGGACTTTTGCCTCACGGCGAAGTTGCTCCACAAAAGTGCGCTGCGATTGTAAATCCTTGCTGCATTTACCTGAGGGAATAACAGTCGACATTCTGGGATACACTCCGTGAAAATAACTCTTTGCCTGAGTATTGTAACTAGGGACTTAAGACGACGGTGCCTTTTGTGCAAAAAGCTAAGTGGCTTTCATAAAACTTTTATTGAATTGTCAATTGTACAGGAAGTCTATTGAACTTTTAACGGTTTTTCATTGGTTATAGTGTAACGCACTCACTGTTGACAAAGAAGTTTTACATACACAAGAATGGTATTCTTTACGAATTGGTAAGGACCTTAATTTTGCATTTACAACGTTCATAGCCAGAAGTGGGATTTGGAATGGTTTAAGGAGTGTTCACTTGAAGGCTTTAGTGCACATACTTGATTCTAGAAAAATGGCATTTCATTTCATAAGTTTCATCTGCGGTTTTAGAAAGTGAGACCATTTAGTTGTTCAAAATTCAAACCAAATGTCTACATGCCTTTTTGTTTCTTGATGTTTTTACGAATTTAATCCCTACAATTGACGAACGGCGGAGGATTAACAAAGTCATGGCGTACAATGGCCATTGTACTCAACAGAGATCAAACGTCGGGAAAGCGCAGGACAATTTTGGCTACCTATGCGTCAATTTTTCGCGCAAAATTTGTCTAGGTAACAACATGATTAAGAGTGCAATTTGGTGTTAATAAGCACGATTAAATTTTTTAAAGACGAAAAAATTGCTTGAGCCCGCAGGGCGAGTGCAAATTGTTGTCTCTGAAAAATTTATAAGTGCTTACTTACACCAAATTGCACCCGTAATCATGTTCTTACTTGTTAATACTTTACACGAAAAACGCGTCACAGAAAGTCAAAACAAACAAAATTTTGCAGCACGCGCGCTAATTGTAATTTGCACTCGTGTTATAACATTGCACTCTTGTTACATGAAAAATGCACTCGTTTTCAGCCAAAAAAATATAAATAAATAATAAATAAAATCCAAAATCGGCCCCTAATGTCCAAAGCCTAAAATCGGCCTCTAGTGTCCAAAATAAAAAAAATTGACCACTGGTGTCTAAAATGTCCAAAAAAAACGGCCACCACTGTCCAAAATATAAAATCGACCACAACTGGCCAAAATCCAAAATCGACCACTAGCGTCCAAAATCCAAGATCGGCCAATAATCCAAAATCGGCCACTAGTGGCCAAAATGCAAAATCGGCCACGAGTGCCAAAATCCAAAATTGACCACTAGTAACCAAAATACAAAATAGGGCCACTATTGGCCAAAATCCGAAATCGGCCGCTGGTGGCCAGAATCCAAAATCAGCCACTCCTATCCAAAATCCAAAATCGACCACTAGTATCCAAAATCCGAAATATACTACAAGTGACCAAAACCCAAAAATCCGAAATCGGCCGCAGGTGGTCAAGATCCAAAAACGGCCACTAGTGTCCAAAATTCAGAATTGGCCACATGTGGCCAAAATCCAAATTTGGCCACTAGTAACCAAAATCCAAATCGGCCACTTGTTTCCAGAATCCAAAATCGACCACAAGTGTCCAAAATCCAAGGTCGGCCACTAGTGTCCAAAATCCAAAACCGGTCACCGGTGTCAAAAATCCAAAATAGGTCACTAATGGCCAAAATGCAAAATCGGCCACTGGTGTCAAATCCAAAATCGGCCACTAGTGTTCCATTTCTGAAACAGGCCACTTGTGTCCAAAATCCTAAATCGGCGAGATGTGTCAAAATCCGAAATCGGCCACTTATTATCCCCAAGTTGATATTTTGCTATATTCTTATGACTTATCTGGCAAACATTGTATTGATATTGTAAGGAGAAATTCGGTCTTGGTCACTCATAGGAGTTAAAGGGTTAAGGTTACATGAATAAAGAAAATGATCCCCGTCTAAAGAAGCTTATGATCGTCAAACAGATTCTCCTTGTTATTACCATAAGAAACGAATAAAGAACAGTACAGAAAATATGTGTACTGATCTTAGGGCCGTTAAGAGGTAAGTATAGCACTGAGTTATCGTTTTTTCTCTTTTTTCAGTGCTTTAACTTGTCCAAAACTTCATAAAAACACACGATTTTTCTTAGTGAGAGTTTAATTTCTAACAAAAAATTATTCAACGACCAATTAAATGTAAACGTGTACTCAGAAATCAGAAAGCAAGCAAGAAATAACTAGTCTCACAGAGTGACAGAATAGCGTGACACAATGTGACAAAGTCACGGGCTTTCACTTGTACGGTAAGCATCCGCTATGTCATTCGAACCGAGGGCCTATGTTTCTCCGTTTTAAATGAGGAATAAGATGATCCACAGAAAAAAGAAACTCATCTTTGCGTGGATGTTCACGTGCCTTTTGCTAGGTAAGACTATGAAATGGTATTATATGATTCAGCAGCGGGATTTACACTGGAAGAAGGCGTTCTTATGAATAATGTATGAGATCACTCGCACAGTAATTTTAACACGTTTGTACCATATTCAGGAACAGTGTCATTAGAGGATAGTGTCAGCTAAACCTCGATAGTGGAAAGGTTTAATAAATTCAGAGTTTTTATCAACTTCGCAGGGAATCAGTGCTTAGCAGTTACCAAACAGTGGCTACCCAACACAAATTTTGATAATCCAGCTAACTGGAATAAGGGAAGAGTGCCGTGTGCAAAAGACAGAGTGCAACTTCATGGGGTAAGGAACGAGGCCATATTTATGACGGCAGATAAGATTTCCGCACAGCACCATACTTTATTATGCATATAGTTCTTGGATAAAGAAAGCAATGGCGTAAACAATAGATTACCTTTGGGACTACGGCATTGTTTTAGAATGGTATAGGTTTGTACGTAAATCTTTCAAAGAATATTGTCACTGAATTTATTTGATAAAGAAAAACATTTTCTGTAAATGTGAACAACCTCTGGGAAACAGCACTTCTCTGACGTGATGGCCAATCCTGGGTATCGAACCATTTCTTTCATTTTTATGTAAATTACAGAGTAACTTGTGTTGCTGGAGTCAATTGCACAGAACTGATCAATCTGATTACAGGAAATTAATTTTGAACATTGAATTCAATCTTAATTCCTTGTCATGCATCTTTGTGCCTTTTTTTTCCTTGACAATGCCGGGCACAACTATAACCCTTTACACCATAACATCAGTATGCATATTCTCCATGCTGTTCTCTATACATTTCCAAAGGTGCTGACAAGAAGAATTTGCTTAACAATCAAGATCTTTTTAAGTTTGTGATCATTTCCTTTATTCTTATGATCTTAATGTTTGAATCAGGGCTGATATTGTTAGGAGAAATTAGATGCTGGTCACTCTTAAGGATCAAAGGGTTAAACATGGACTGACAAGACTGAATTTATTAGAAACTGGTAATTTAGCATTAACAACTGAGTTGAAAACATAAATTGGCCACCATAAAGGATAAAAAGCTGACATTTCGAGTGTCAGCCCTTCGTCAGAGCAATTCGAAGGGCTAACTCTCAAAAAATCAGCCTTTTTACCCTTTATGGTGGCTAATTTACATTTTCAACTCAGTTATTAATGCTAAATTACCTGTTATACTCTCCCACTGACTTCTTTAGAAACTTAACCCTTTATTTATTTGAAACTATTACTACTACAAGCCTGTAAGGTTGTCTCTGTAAATTTAATTATATTAATTAAGTAAACCTGCCCATTTGCAGAACAAGCCTGTCTCTGTTTCTCTAAGGAGCAGTCATATTATTTCATCTTTGGTGAGTGACTTTGAACAGAGTTTAGTTTTGAATGCTGAGAACATGTGATTGACTAGGACAAATTCATATTACATAGATAAATGTAAGGAATGATCACATTGTAAACTGTCCACAAATTTTGCAGTAATTTTTGCATACTTAATTATTATAGTATAGTTAATATATTATTATTTTAATTATTATTGTCAATTAATGATATATTTATTATGGCATTTAGTAGAGGCTGTCTCTAAACAACCCATAGAAGAGACACAGGCACCATTAAAATGCCCAATTTTTATGGAAAAATATAACAGTTTAATACCACTTATTTGAATGCTAAAATTATAATTTCCTCATTTTGATATATTTACACATTTGATTTACTATTTGGGACAATCTTCTTTAGTTTTCACTATCTAATTTCAAATTCTGAGTGCAAGTGTATTATACATAATCTACTTGTCACTGAGTAATTAATTCTTGCAGAGTTTACCAATGAATGGAGAAGTGCTCTTTTATGATGGAGCTGAGTTAAGTTTTGGTGAAGAGGTATCAACTGATTGTGAAGGTGAATATCCATTGGAAATGAAATAACTATAGACAATACTAGAAACAACAACCTAAAAGGATGTTTGTTATCATGGAAAACAGTCCCCTAAAGCTCAGTAGTAGAGCATCACAAGTACTGATCAAAGGTTGTAGGTTCAACCCCTGTTGGAAAATTCTTGTGGTTGACATCAACTAAATGTTTTGACAACCTGAGCAGAGGTTATTCATCAGATTTGTGGTGTAATCTAGTCTAGTCAGATGGTCTAGTCTAGTCAGCATGACTATACCAGGTGATCTAGTTTTTATTATAGGGAATAATTATTCAAGTTTCAAGTTTACTGCACAATGTTGCCTATTGAATCTAGCCAGTTACAATATTATATCTTCTCAATGCTATACTTACCTCTTTACACTCTAAGATCGATACATATATTTTCTATACTGTTCTTCATTTGTTTCTTATGGTAATGACAAAGAGAATCTGTTTGACGATCACAGGCTTCTTTAGATGGGGATCATTTCCTTTATTCATGTTACCTTAATGTATGATATTATAAGGAGAAACTAAATACCAGCTACTCTTAGGGGTTAACCCTTTAACTCTCAGAAGTGATTAACATGTAACCTCTCCCAAAAGTATCCCCATTATCCCAACTTACAGGTAATAAGAATACACTAATTAATCAGGCAAAAGATGTTATCTTGATCTAACAACAAGTTCTCATAACTAATTAACAAGGTAATGTCTAGTTGCAAGAGGGGAGAATTGACAATTTAGTCTACCGTTTTATACATGAGCCTCTGGCTCGGGCAATTGGGCAACCATGCCTCGCGTTAGACAATAAACTTTGATTGATTGATTGATTGATTGATTGACAATCAGATCATGGGAGTTAAAGGGTTAAAGGGTTAAGTGACTAGTTTTCACACAGCAGAGTCAAAACATAATTATTTTGTATGTGCCTTTCCTTTTTATCATTCTCTCTCTCAGAATATGAGCCTGCTAAAGACTGAAAGGAATTGTAGTTGATATTAAACACCATTTTATTTCCTTTGATAATCAGTGGTTCAAACTTTATTACATAAATAAATGTTGAAACCTTTTTGCTTTGAAGATCCTGGTGACATTCACTTTGTAGCATCCATCCAAAACTGGTTTGACCCTTACAACTGGCAACAGATAGGGGTCAACAAAGAGCCATTCAGGTCATCCCCAGTGTCCATCCTTCATACAGACAATGTGCCTTGTGTACATGACACTGTTGTCTTTCCACAGGTGATTCAAATATAAAATAACTTTTAAATTTATGTTGATTAAAAAGATTGAGGTGAGCTGCTAACATATAAGTCAAATGCTTTGTGATGCTATGGAAACCTCTAAGGTAGTCCTGCTGGAAAACACTTGTTTTCATGAAAAGTGGTTTTCAACAGGGAAGCCCTTAGCTATGAAGTTACAGAGAAGAACGGATGAAGTCCTAGATATTTTGTCTCTGGAGTATGTATAAGAGGGAGGCAAGCTCTAAATACTTTTACATATGGTAATTTTAGATTATACTTGTAAGCTCTAACAACCAACAAAAGATGAACTGTTCTTTGGTTTTCTTTGTAGGCCAGCTCCTTTATGGTCAAGTCTGTTTTGCCTGTCAGGGTAGCAGCTGTTGAACTGCTTGGGGAGGTTTGTTTTTGCCTCCAAATTACTGACTCTGTAGTTATCTTTGTGTGGCTTTTGTAATTTAATCTCTTTACTTTTGATTGAAAATTTTTCAAATAAGTGCAAAAATACCTTCAACCCTTTGCATCATAGCATCAATATGCTTATTCTCCATACTGTTCTTATGGATTTCCTAAGATGCTGACAAGGAGAATCAAGAGCCCACTCTTCCTTTTTGCTATTTGCTGCTGTCATTACTGTTTCCATTAATTCTGACTGATTTATATTTTGTTTCCAGGCACAAAATTCCATAAGTTTTAAGGATTTCTATAACAGTGCATCTGGAAGCATGCAGTTCAACTTTATTGGTCCAACTAATATCACAGCAGTGCAGTGTGATGACAGGACTGGCTGTGCATGTGGATATTGGAAGGTACTGTCTACAACAATCAAACAGGCTCATTGAAATTAAGACTCAAACTGTGATTGTAGTTCTCATTTTAAGTCAAAATGATTTTCACCTTTTAATAAAAAATTTTGAAACACCTTTTAACCCAAGTAATTGATCATTGCAACATTTAACAATAAAAATTATTATTGACATTGAAGTGGAGTTGAAGAGAGGTGGATATTTGCTGAGGCTTGAAGCCTTGAGGTAAATATCCACCACTTTCACCAACACTACTTTAAGTTGAATATTTATTTTATAATATACCAAATGGAAACCAAAAAATTATTATATTTCTGTCAGTGTACCAAAAAATGTGCTTATTTTGTCTCTTTCGCTGCTCAGGGGGGTTGAATAGTACTCGCCTATTACATGTATATGTGAACTAGCCAATCAGTGTATGCAGAAAGCACTTACCTGTCACCTGTGTGGTATATACTGAGTAATAAGTTTTTATTCTTTCTGTGAATCATACTTTAATAAGCTGTCTTGGAGCTGAATCATTCATTTTTAGGCCTCTTGAGGAAGGGAAGGAGGACTTAACTAGGGTTGGGCAGCTTCTAGAGATTTCAGCCTAAATTTTTGTAAAAATCAGTCCCACCAATAATTATTTCTTCTAAATCATCGACTGGCTTATTTGTTTTGGTGAACAGTTTGCTGAAACCATCTGTAGCCATGTGAAATGTGAGGAGCCTATTTGTGCTGGTGCTTTTAGACCAGAAGGAAGCTGTTGTGATGTCTGTGGTTAGTTGCCCTTTTTTATAGAAAAGTCAAGAATTAGGAATTAATAATGGCTTGCTCAGTTTGAGAGAAAGTGCTGTTGCAGTCCACCTGTAAGAAATTAACCCCAGAGTAAATGCATTGGCATATACAACCACTTATGGAACAATATGTTGTGGTTTGTCATGTTAACATTTCAGGAGTGGAAAAGCACATTTTGCAACATTGTAAGAACTCTCTGTGAATTTTATTTTATGAATAGGAACTTTGCTCGGACTAAGTTTGGAGCAAGACTTCACAATGAATGATTTCAAACATCGGCTGGCAAATTTCTCTCAGACTGTAAGTTGTACATTTACTGATATGTTTGTTTTTAAAATTTTTACCATCATGACACTGCTGTTGTCATAATGTTCTCTTTTATCACACTTCCTAAAATTAAATGAATGGAAAGCTCATTTGACAAACAACCTTCTTCACACAATTCCTATCAGAGGTCAGCTCAATTGTCATCAGGCTTCTTTTCAAAAGCCTGGGTGAATTCTGGAGCTCATTAACTTTACCCTTTAACTCCCAGATCAAATTTGTAATTCTCGATACTGTCAACCATACAATTTTTATAATGTTAGTTCAGTGAATTTAGTATTGGATCAACAAATTATCCCCAAATTGATAGTTTTCTTTATTCTCATCACTTATCTGGTTGATATTGTATCGATATTGTAAGGAGAAATTCTCTCTTGGTCACTTATGGGAGTTAAAGGGTTAAGGCAATGCACATTGTACATTTTTAAGTGATGGACAACCTCTCTTTGAGTCATGACTGGCAAGAAATTTTCCTGTGGAACACATGGATTTGAGAATGTTATCAGTTCATTAATGTGATGTTGTAGTTTGTGTATCAATGTCAGTATCTGAGCAACTGCTCAACTACCCCTCCCCAAACCCAACAACAATCAACTGATAACAATTGAAGGTTAATGTTTGGTCAGGGGAGGGGTAGGTACATAGTTGCTCAGATGCTGACATGTATACTAGTTTGTTGTGTTTACATCAGATTAATGAAAAACCACCTTCTGCAACATTGAAAATAATCATTCCCTCAATTAAATTATTGAGATTCTTCCAATATTGCAATGTATTGGATACATAAGTAGCAGCAGATTTCTTGTTGTTTCATCCCAAATCTTTGTTGAAGTGTAACTGAATAATCCAAGTACAACAATAATGGTGTATTTTTCCTCGTCCATAAGGAATATGAAGGAGTAAGTGTTGCAACTTCCAAAACAGAATCAAACTTTGTCCAAGTTTTGTTAATAGATCAGGAGGGTGGTAAGTGTTGCGTGTTACCATATAATCTTTGCTTGCTATCTTAATTTTTGTCATGGCTTTCAAAGGCAAAAATGCACAAATTTACACACTGTTACAAAATTGATATCACGAATTTGTCACCATTATGCAGCTGGCAGTAAGAACTGTAAGCTTTATCAATTCTTCAAGTTCAACTGTCTCTATAACACATCTGTCATCTGTAAGCAATGTAATGACAACTTCATTTAGGTAAGGAACCATGATTTGCCACACAAGTGACCCTAGTGCTGTTGGAAGTTATTGCCATCCACTCATGAACTAATTTTCTACAAAAATTGTGGGTTTGGAATTTGTTTTATCTTCTTGAATTTTTTCTCTCAGCTATCTCCCTTTTTTTTGAAATAGGCAATGGAGCACAGAAGGCTGCTGAACAACTCCAGGGAGTCTTGATTTCAGGTGGAAGTCTATTCATTTTCATTTTGGCTTTGCATGAACAACAGCTGTCGTGGATAGCTTTTTTATTGGGTGATAACGAAAAAATTGTGCTGGAATTCCTATTTAGAGGAGATTTTCTTTTCCTCACCCTTTCCCCATCTCTCTCCCTTTATTTTTTCTATATTTGCTGTAGTGGGTGAATGTTTCCTTGCCTGGAGGGATAGTGGTTGGGTTTCCAGAAACTGCCTGCCATATAAGCGCTGTTCTTTCTAGAAGGGACTACATGGCTGACTGTTTTTGTCCAAGGCCGCGTTGTTCAAAGCTAGGTTAAGATAACCTTGAGTTGGTGTGAAATTTGATTTCAGTTCTGAAAGCTTTAAAAAAAATTTGGTATAGTTCTTTTTGTCAACAATTTGATTATTAGATGCTCTAAAAAGAATTTAGAAAATCATCTGAGAAAGGCTCTTGAATAGAGAAATAAAGAAACCTGGATTAAAATGTAACCCTTTACACCCTAACATCAGTTTACATATTCTCCATACTGTTCTCTATACATTTCCTGAGGTGCTGACAAGGAAAATTTGTTGAACAATCAGCTTCTTTAGTTGGTGATCATTTCCTTCATTCTCATGAACTTACTGCTTTATTCAGAGGTGATATTGTAAGGAGAATCTAGATTTTAGTCACTCTTAGGGGTTTAAGGGTTAACCCAGGGTTAGCGCTAATTGGTGTTTGAAGAACTGGGCCCAGGTTTTGTGTCCTACTGTGTTCTTTGTGGTTATGTGAAATATCAATAAATCAATTTAATTTTTTTTCTTTTTTTCAGATAAAAGTTTCAATGTGGTTGATGTCTGGGTTCTTGAACAGTCAGGTGACAAGGCTATTGCTGGTAAGAAAACAGGTTCCTGCACCTCTGTCACTCACACTAGTTCTTCTTCCTGTTCTTGGTCTAGTTGTGTGAAGGCTGATTAGCAATAACCCACGGTTAAATGTTAATTGGGGTTTCTTTATTCCTAATATTCAAAAGCATTTTTCCTATTCTTTTTAGAACATCCAGTCATCAAATTGTAGACAAACAGAATTGCCTTGAATTTCCTTTCAAAGCTTTCAGATCTGAAATCAGATTTCACACCGACCCTGGGTTATCTTGACCCAGCTTTAAACAACCTAGTCTTGATCAACATATTTTACAAACTTTGTTATTAGCCCTTAAACTCTTAGGTGTGACCAAGACAGAATTTCTCCTTACCATACCAATACAATATCAAGCAAACAAGTGTTGAGAATAAAGAAAAATATAAACCAGGGGATTACAAGTTGATCCAAGACCAAATTCTTCAATGAAACTAACTTGCCTAATATCATAACAATTATATTGCAGTGAGTAAGAAGTACCACTGAGATCTTGGAGATGAAAGGAGTAAATGTCTTAGTCTTGCTTTTAACTCAAATTAAGTATAACAAACAATAATTGATCCATAATTTCACCTAAACAGAGAAACCAGAGAACAGTTTGATCATTCCACTGGCAGTAGGACTTTGTCTTCTCTTCCTGTTTCTAGTTGCTGTCATATTCCTAATCTGCAGTTGCACAAAAAGGTACCATCATTGTTTGGTTTACACCAATTATTTAAGCATAGTAACAGGTAACAGTTATAGGCATAGGGATTATCATATTTTATAAACCAAATGACAATGTCCTGATATGAAAGCAGAGTGTCAATGTAGTCTGTACCTTTGGGTCTCTGGACTTCCTCAAACTTTGGCCAATGATTAGAATAACCTGGACATATTATTCAGAATGCTTAAAGGAGCCATCCTAGGAATGTGCTTAAATTATTTCTTTAAAATCAAGGTATCGATTTAGTTACATAGTTATATTAACACCTTTTCATTGTCATCTGTACATTTTTGTTAGTGTTAACATTTTTCCATTTGTTGGAAGAACCCATCTGTAAAGCACTATTGTAGTGAAGTGGGTATCCTGAATAAGAACTAACTAAAAATGATATGCTATGATGCTTTTCTAATGTTTGTTTTGAAGACAGAGCTACCCATTTGTTACAGTGGCAGATGGTGATATTGAGCTTACCAACATTGGTAACAACCAAGCTGTAGATTATAAAGAGAATGGGGAGTTGGGGGAGAAGCAATCTTCTGGTCAGGATGCTTCTGGCGAGGTTAGAGAGTAATTTACAGGAAAAGAAAAAAAGGAAAATTTGTTTAAGAAAAGAAAGACTTTTGGGCCACTGATTTATTCCATTGAGTTGCACAGTGGAGAGCTTGAATTAAGGGCTACTGAGTTACAACTCCTGGACTACCACGACTGGTTTGATTCCAGTGGGTGAAATTTTTCCAAGATGCCTTCCGACCTTTTGCTCCAACTTATCAGTATTGCCATAAGCTGACATGGGTATAGATCTTGCAGTGCCACCCTCCTGCCTCTCTCCTCCCAGAAATACAAATGGGTATGGGTGAATGGCCAAGGAAACCTGATAAAATGGCAAGGGAGGGGGTGGGAGTGGTAAATGAACAGTTTTTTCACCTTCACATGATAGTCTGTAATATTTTTTTTCTTGTACCTTTTCTTCCTTTAAAGATGACAATGGAAAATCCCCTCTATGAAAGTTCAACAAAGTGAAGAAGCTGAGAAACAAATCAGATATGTCCTGCTAATTGTCAAGAGGAAGATTTATCAAAGTGATCTTCACTTTTCATGCATAGGCAGGAATTTTCAAATTTGTGTAAACTCTGTAACCCGCAAATCAAAATTAGGTTTATAAGAACTTGAGAAATGATAAAAAACTTGAAGAGCTCTTGATTGTTTGCTTAATTCTCCTTGTCAGTGCCATAGGAAATGTATAGAGAATGCTATGTATGGAGAATATACATGCTTGTGATAAAGTGTTAATATTGAAAGATTGCATATTAGTTTTGCTTCACTTTACTCTGCAAGTAATCTCTAGCACCAGAGACAATTCTCTTTTCTCTCTTATTTTTAGGATTTTATCAAATAAATGTGAATTTATCACTGGAAATATTGATAATATTTTTTAAAAAAATAGAATTGAATCAAGAAATTTAGTTTGTGCTTTAGTTGTATTCTTGGGTGGAGGAGATTACTGTTGCAGTAGACACTGTGTTAATACTGGTTACAAAAGAAATGCAGAATTGTTCTTTTATTTCAAACACTCACCAAGTAAGGGACAACATTCACATCAGAACAATATTAGAGAAAGCCACTATCTGCTGACAAGAAGCCATTTTCAGATATGTCATGGCATGATTGAACAAAGTAAAAACAAATCAAAACCAAGAAGAAGACATTTCTTCTTAGTCAGAGTCTGAATCGTACTTCTCCATTCCCTTCTTGTGTTTTTCAACTGCTTCGCGATGACGACGGATGGCCTCTTCATGGTGTTGAATCTCCTTTTCATGATGATCCACTTGTTCTTCCAAATGTTTCTTCATTTCCTTTAGTTTCTCTTGTTCCTTTGAACAAAAAGTTAACAATTTTCAAATCCAACTTGTTTACCTTAACCCTTTAACTCCCTAGATCTGATTCTTTATACTTTCTCTAGCTGCTACACATTTCCTTGTAAGTTGGTTACATGAATTTGGTTTTAGATCAAGGCAACAACTTCTACCTGATAAGTTTGAGTATTCTCATTACCTGTTTGCTAGATAATGTATGGATATTAAAGGGAGAAGTTACATGTTAATCACTTCTGAGAGTTAAATGGTTAAAAGTAAATCAAGGAAACACCCTATTTGGTGAAAAAAAGAAAGGAACAAGGTTTTGATATCATGATCTTGCTGATTACTCTCCCTTTTAACTTCTTTAATATTCCTTGTGGATTAGTTAACCTTTTAACTCCCATGAGTGACCAAGAGAAAAATTCTCCTTACAATATCAACACAGTATCAAGCAGACAAGTGATGAGAATAAATAAAAATATCAATTCTAAAGGGGACTATTGGTTGATCCAAAACCAAATTCTCCAAACTAACATCACAAGGACTGTTTAGCAGACAGTAAGGAGAACTACTAATGAGACCTTGGGAGTTAAAAGGTTAACCCTTTCACTCCCAAGATCTCATTATGTGATTCTTCTTACTGTCTCTTGTATGATTTGTTTGATGTTGTGAGATTTTGATTGGACATCAACTACCTATCTCCTTATTGATATTTTCTTTACACTCTTTACAAGTCTGGTTGATATTGTACTGATATTGTAAGGAGAATTTCTGCCTTGGTCATTCATAGGAGTTAAAGGATTTTGTGACTTCTTAGTTACATCGAGACAACACCCTCTTCATAAAACATGTAAATTGGTCCATTCTTATTTCTAGTTTCCCAGATATGGATATGTTAATTACCTCTGAAAGTAGAAAGGTTGCAATAAGTTATAAGTTTTCAGGGATTGCAGGTGTTACTATAATACTGTCACTGCAAATGAAAAACTAAAAGGCTCTGGAAATTATCCAATTTTGAAGACCTACCTGCTTTCTGAAGTACTGTTCCTCATGGACATGCTCCATTTTTCCAAATGAACCACCAGCACTCCTGAAATTTATAATTTACATCTTACAAGTTGAGCAAATTACTTACAACGGATGGTATACTGGTCCCATCACAGTTTTAGGTTGGGAAACACTTCAAGTTGGTGATCAATACTACAATATTTTGCAAGGATGAGTGGTAACAACACTTTGCTTCAACTGAAGTGGAGAATCATTTTGAATATCTATGTCTCTGCATTATAATTTTTCCCAGAACAAGTTGCACAAATTCATCACTCATTAATGTACATGGGTAGGATATATCAGCTGAGGTGAGCTGACCTGCTTTTTTGAAGCACTACACTTGGAGAAGTTTGTTGCAGATGTGCTGCAGTGACCTATCAGCTAGTGTGCCACGTTATTTTTTTCTGAAGCATGTCTGTCAGCCAGAATCTTAAATCCTCAAATCTGATTGGCAAATCACATGCTTGGAACTATGCCAGGGGCAAGTTGGAAAAAAGAAAACCAGCAGAAAAAATGTAACTTATTTATTTACCAGTCTAGATTGGTCTGAATGAGAGTAAACAAATTGTGCCACAATATTTTTGCCATATGGACCACCCAGTAAATAAAAAATCTATTTAAGCTACTGATGACTATTGGTGGCTAATCTCACCTAATGTCTCCTCCAGCTCCACCACCCTGAAGAGAAAAACATAAACAAACAACATTAATTTATTTGACTCACTGAAAATTTAAATAGGTCACACACTGGAAATTTCAGGGGGTGACACACTGGACATTTTGTCAGTGACATACTAAAAATTTCAGGGGGTGGTGGGGAGAAGTGAGCGTGGCAAGGTAACAATTTGGAAAAAATTGTCCAACCAAAATGGATGTAATGGTGGAGTGGTAGCAAGGACCAAAGTAAGACCCCTCTATGGAGTAGATATGGTTATTTTCCAATAAAACATAACGAACAGACGGAACGTAAGTTAACTGACAACTTCGAAAACAGAATGAGCCCTGTTTGTTTTAACAAAACAGCCCATCCACACCCAAGCTACCTATTCGGTTTTCAAAGTCTCTTGATCCCACAGATACTCCATCACGAATGCGTAACTTAGATGCAGGGCAGTCCATTGAGTCCATGTGCTGTGTGCAGATTCGTAAACTCATTTACTTCGACTTAAAATGTTACGTCAACGCAAAAGCTAAATTAGAATTGTGAAGAATTTTACAGTGCACGACGTCTTTTTCTCGACAACCGTTTAGAAATCAAGCTTAAGAACGTGAAAATTTTAAGACTTAAGAAACGTTCCTCTCCTTTAATAAGCTAACGTGATATTACTTCGGTAAGTGTTATATTTGCGATGAATTACATGGTCTGCGAAATTAGTTCAGGCATTTGTTCCAAAATTATCATTATCATCGAAAATATATTTGAAAATTACAGAAACACCAATTGAGTAGATACCTTTCCTACACCACCTCCTTTTTCTCCGACAGACATTGCCCTGAGTTGTAAGAACGGGGATGAAATCATCCGTCGCGAAAGTGCACACAATCGAACAGCCGCCATGTTGAATGGTTAAGAAAAATTGATTGTTAGCAAAGGATTGGGTTCTAGTAAGCCTAAGGTAGGGGGTTGGGCACCAGACGATTCTAGACCTACGGGGCAATTTTCGATGGAAGAGGCGAGGAGATTTTTATGATTTGCGTGGTAATAGCGCAAAATGTTCATTTTAATCAATAGCTATGGGTAGATGACGATGAAATATTTTTTCCTGTCTGATTGGAGGCATGTCTAGCTCAAGTAAACGAGAGGAAAATGAGGAGAAACTTTTGCAGTCGGCGCGTCGAGGTGATTTGGACACCGTACTTGTGAGTAAAGGTTTTATTGTTTTTATGCCTACTGAGCATTAAAATTACCGGTATGGCTTCCAACCGCTAGAAAACAAGTTATCGCTTGTTTTATTTATTTTGCTTTTCTGCGGTTTATTTGAAGCTACTCTCATCCTTGACAAATTGAATATGAAAAGCTTATCGATAGAGCTTAAAATTTAACTACTTTCATGTTTGTTCGTTCTGTTGTCTTTCTCACACGCAATTCACCGGAAGCGATAACAGTAGCTTTTATGTAATATTTCTTTATAGTCTTCTAACAAAATCTCCACATGTGATCGCCTCTTCCCAAATAATTACCAAAAGTGTCGTACATGCAACTTCGTGTAAATTGAATGTCGGTGTTTGTAATGCAAGCTGTTGCGTTTTGTAAGTGTAACATCACGAGACAAATTTATGATTGAAACATTTCCTTTCCATCGCCAAAATATTTACTGTGGCATAATGTAGTACACAGCATCGGCTGTACCTGTTGTGAAAATTTTTAAAGTTCAAACATGTTGAAATTTTCAAACAACGGACGGAATCACAGTTACTCAGCTGATATATAAACCGCCTAATCATGTCTGAGTGATGTTTTGTTCTCCAATGTTCACTTGATTACCAAAAAGGACTTGATTTTCAATAATTTAATTCTGACATTAACATTCTGTTTGCCACATGTATTGAGTATTGTGTTACAGTTTCACTGTGTAATTCTATATTTTTATCATCTTGGGGACATGCCTTTGTTTGCCATTCTATTTAAGAATGATGACATCGATCAGGTCATCTCAATTTGCCTAACCTTGGGTTAAGTTAACCCAATTTGAAAAATGGTACTTGGCATTCGCTATGTTGTCAGATTTGTGTGGGGACATTCTTACTTTTTAACTTGAAGAACCTTTTAATGTGCTCCAATGTAAACTTACTTAATAACAGACATTATTTTGAAGTTTGGAATTTAGTGGCTGATCATTCATGAACAATATTAAGTGAGAAACTTCTATAAAAAAAAAAAACTTCAGATATCACCAGCAATACTTCACCAATAAGAGTAGTTTAAGGAACAATATTCCACCAGTTTATTTCCTGTCTAACCAAGAAAAAAAGCAAAAAATTATTTGAACAACAATGAATAACATCAGTTTTGAACATAAATCATATTTGTTTCACACAAGTTAAAAAAAAAAAAATTGACTACTTCTCTAACAGTGCTATATTGGGTGTCTCATCCTTTATTTTAGAGTTTTCCTTAGCTTGATTATCTCTCAAGTTTTTGGTGTTCTTTACTTCTTATAAGAGTTTGTTGCAAGCTAAATCACCTGGCAAAAGTAGCTCTCGTTCAAGTATTGATGTGAACTGCAAAGGTAAGTTATATTGTGTTTCTAATGCTGTATATGATATAACTTAGTAGGTAAGTTAATGAGCAAGGTTTCACATGGAAGATGTCAAAAATAGAATGTACTTGTATTTGTGATAGTTCCTGCTTTGTAAGTGCTACCCTTGATTCCCAACTTTATATTTTAAATTGCTGTTTTAAAAAGGAAAACTTGATTGTACTTATAATTATAAACTCACTTGCAGCTGGGGCTCAAGATGTATATTGTACATTTTACACTTGAATCATAGTTAGCTAATATCTTTTAAGTTTTCATAATAACCCATTGCAAAGTGCTTTATTGAGACTTATGATATAAGTGGTGTGAGTTGTGTGTGTACCAAAAAAAATTGGCCTGAAAAAATGGAAAATGAGAGCAATGGCTGAAGTTACAAATTTAAAGCAGAGAATACAGATCCAAATTTTTTTGGACAAAGGTATTTTTAGTGATGTTGAATTTCATTATTTGTAAACCAATAATTCAACAAGGGTAATATTTTAACCTTCTGACCCCTAGAACTGATTAACTTCTAATATCTCCTAATATTATCCCCATTGAATTAAACGGTAGGATCAAAGGATTAAATGAAATGATCTCCAACTAAAGAAGCTCCTGATCTTTAAACAAATCCTCCTTGTCAGCATGCTAGAAAATGTATAGGGAAGAGTAAGGACAATCTACACATTGATACAAGGGTGTAAAGGGGTTTTAATCTTGGTTAGCTTACAAAGAAAGTTCTTTGTAGCTCAGCTGGTATTTAAGAATCTGATTGTGTAAGCAAAGCTGATGGGGTTCAACAACTTACTCCAGGGGTCTCAGATTTATTTTTTCACTTTGTGGCCAATGTTAAGTGTCATTTTTTTTTTTTAAACAGAGAGAGTTTTCAGAGATTTTGAGTCATTAAGTTTTTATCACTGTTTATCTGTAGGGAAATCAAAAGCAAATCAAGGCTGGACCCCTCTCCATCTTGCATCATACTTTGGACATTGTAATGTTGCAAAAGCATTGCTTGAGGTAAGTGGCAAGCCCATGCTTTTGTATTTGTTTGCAAGGTGCTCTTTTCTGTTTGAGGCGTTACTAGGGAAGGGGAGGGGGGAAGTTGAGGGGGGAAGGGGAGGGGAAGGGGAGGTGGGGTCCAAATTTTGCGGCAACATGGCCTTACTTATCATGGCTTATCCCTGATAACTGTCATGTGAAGTGAGGAAGAATATGCTCACTCCTCTGGTATGGAATACCAGCCCATGGCAGTTATCACCCACCCTTGTGTTAGGCTTCCCTGACAATTAACTGGAACTCATTTACACTCCTGAGTGGAGAGAGACATTGTGGGAGAAAAGTGTCTTGCTCAAGACTACAACTTATTTACCCTTTAACCCTTAACACCCTAACATCAGTATGGATATTCTCCATACTGTTCTCTATACATTTCCTATGGTGCTGACAAGGAGAATTTATAAAATAATTCAAATAGTATGCGCACTCTGATTGGCCATAAAACAATTTTACATGAGTGTATGTAAACACGGTTTTCGTTCCTTTTTCATTAGTTATTTTATAAAGAAATGTAAAATGGTTTCCGTGTTTACATAGCCTGATGTAAACGCTTGGGAGGTTGGGAGAACACTTGATAAGCTGGAAACCACTCCGCTTTGCGTCGTGGTTTCCTTCGCTTATCTTGTGTTCTCCCAACCTCCCGCGTGTTTACATCAGGCTATGTAAACACGGAAACCATTTTACATTTCTTCATTGTTTAACAATGAAGAGCCTCTTAAGTTGTTGATCATGTCCTTTACTCTCATGACCTTAATGTTTAATTCAGAGGAGATAATGTAAAGAGAAATAGGATGTTAGTCATTCTTAGAGGTTAAAGGGTAAACCCCTAAGAGTGACTAGTATGTAATTTCTCCCTACAATATCACGTCTCAATCATACTAACGAAGCTGTTGATTGTTACACAAATTCTCCTTGTTAACATCTTAAAGAAATGTATGGAGAACAGTATGGAGAATCTGCATAATGATGTTAGGGTGTAAAGGTTAACCCAGCCAGGTCTTGCACATGAACTTCTTAACTAAGAGTGTAGTATGTTGACAAGGAGGCCATCACATCCCCTATATTGAGATATTTTTCATTAAGAAATAGTTATGTTTTCCATCTCTTTAGAATGGAGCTGATGTCAATGCCAGAAATGGAATGGGAGACACTCCACTACACAGGGCAGCTTTCACTGGAAGAGCGGTGAGTTTTTGACATGGACATTCATTTATGTACGGTACCACTGAGTAAGGAGAGTAGAGACTGAAATATTATATATTCTTGTGCAGTGGATAACTAGAAGAAACATTACTCTGACCAAATGAAATTTCCATCATTTGTCTTTTACAATTTATGTGGAGCAATAGGTGTTTCATTTTCTCCCTGTGGATGCCCATCAGAGGTTGATTTCCACCACTTTGTCAGGTTTCTTAAACCTTTACACCCTAACATCAGTATCCATATTCTCCGTTCTCTTTGCTATAAGTTTCCTTTAGTACCAACAAGGAGAATTCATTTAACAATCAAAGCTTCTTTGGGTGGCGATCATTTCCTATATTCTCATGATCTCAATGAATGATTCAGCCATAATACTGTAAGGAGAAATTAGATGCTGGTCATTCTCAGGGTTTACTCCTGGGTGAAGACAGGCACTTTGTGAGTTGATTATCTTGCCCACAAAAAAATTACACGATGACACAGTCAGGGTGGAATTAAGACCTCTTAACCCAGTCCTAGCTGGATGATTGTATAGTGCTCACAGACAAGACACTTCTTACAGTAACTCTCTCAACCTAGAAGAATAAATTGATACAAGTGAGCTGTCTGGGAAACCTAAGAAAATGCTGGAAACACATACCTGTGTACCGACCAAAAAACCTATGAAATTTCAAGGCTTTTCTGTGAGATTACTGAGACTAGTATATTTTAAACCCTTCACACCCCACCATCAGTATCTATATTTTTCATACTCTTTTTTTTTTCACATTTCCTTTGTTACTGACAAGAAGAATTTGTTTAACAAGCAAAGGTTCTTAGGTTTGTCATTATTTCCTTTATTCTTGCGATCTTAAAGAATGATTCAGGATTGGTCACTCTCAGGATTTAAAGAGTTAAAAGGAATGCATGTTCATGAAGTGATATTCTTAGTTGCTTCATGCCACTGAATTAAAGAAAAATTTTGGCAGCTATGTAAGTGTGTCTCTTACTCAAACTTTCCCTTAATCCTATGAGTGTTGCTGTATCTTTTGTCAGGATGTGGTCACATTACTGATTCAGCATGATGCAGATGTTACTATCATCAATGGAGAGGGTAGAAAATCAAGTCAGGTTACCAACAGTATAGAAGTTAAACAACTCATCAAAGGTAAGGATTAGTCTGAATGTATATATATGTATATACGCATGTGTACAAATGTATATTATAGATGTACAGTATACTATTCCATAGCTACATGTACTAATCAGCATGATGGCAGCCATGAAGAATTGACTGTTACTCACGAATTTAGGTAAAGAACTGAAAAATGTCCTAGTTAGCAAAAAAAAAAAAAAAAAATTCAGGAAATTAATTGAAAAATTTTAACAAAAGATGTGTTTGCAAAGTCAGTTATGGAAGGAGCTCTCTTTAAAACAGAGCATGTGATGATTGTATGTATTTATTAATCCTAAATATTATTAAATTCAACTTTCCATGCTTATAAATTATCTCTAGGAGGCTATATTACTAAATTAAATATATATCTTTCAGAATGACAAAGATTTTGAAATATTCCACTTATCCTCCTAAGAGACCTTTGATATTTTTTTTGAGAATTTCCAATAGTATCTATCATTCTCCCACATTTTTTCGTGACTTGGATATTGATGAACAGTTCTATTCAACTTTTTATTTTCTGAAACTTTGTGAGCTGGGGACTCTAATACCCACTAATTGCATCATTCTGATTTTGCCCCTGTTCAGCTGCAGAAAGGAGTCTCCAGCTGAAACTTGAGGAACATTTGCTCACAGCTGCAAGGGAAGGTGACACCTCAGAGCTGAAGAAACTGGTATGCACATTAAAATCAAATTTTTCATGACAAATGAGACTATACTTGTATGTACTTTTCGGAGTGTTAATTATATCTGAGTTTTTCCTATTCCTTTACATACCTGCTTCTCATCACCCCTTGTTAATGATCATCCCTTTGCCCAAACCTTTAATTGCTGTTACAAGAGTACTGGGGACTTGCTCATGTCCACTCTTTTGAATGACTTCTGTGATTCTTGAAATGTCCTTGGACATAATTTGGTCTTTTATGAAATGGTGGGTCATGTCAAGGATCTGATTGTATCTAAGATAATTTCCCTAATCATTCTAAACAACATATGGCAGTTTCCAGCCTTCCTTACATCTAGGCAGTTCAGAAAGCTACAAAACACTAGAACAAAAATTCATCTTCCAGATCGGCACTCTTAATCCCCACAGTATCAACAAACGCTTTTCATTCAACTTATTTATTCTTGTTTTCTTGTCACAATATTCCCACCAATAGCATAGCTCCATTTTCTGCATATAAACCCAGACACAACCCACAATTCCTCCAATCACTCTGATGAAGGACTAATGCTCGAAATGTCAGCCTTTAAACTCTTTATGGTAGTCAGTTTACGTTTTCAACTCAGCTGTTAACACTCAATTACCTGTATCTAATATACATTGAAAATTACCTAAGTAGACAAACTAGTGCTTGACCTCCTAACCAGACTGTGAAAGTGATGGTTTTCTATTTAATTGATATATTTTCAGATTGATAGTACAAATCCTCCAAATATCAACTGCCAAGACATGTTAGGAAACACTCCATTGCATTGCGCTGCATACAGGTACATTTTTTCTACACAGTCTGTAGGTCAATTTAACCCTTTAACTCCCATGAGTGACCAAGACAGAATTTCTCCTTACAATATCAATACGATATCAACCAGATAAGTGATGAGAGTAAAGAAAAATATCAATTTGGGAATAATTAGTTGATCCAATTCTAAATTCTCTGAACTAACATTATGAGAACTGTATGGTTAAGATTAAGGTGAATTACAAATTTGATCTGGGAGTTAAAGGGTTAACAATGAGATTCCATGTTGCCGTGAATCTGTTCAGTAATATATCACAGATGGCGTCAAATATATGAAGAACAAAGAAGTGGCACGTGAGGTACATCTGGATGTATCTCGATGCTTTTACCACATCTTGAATGCTTCTCTGATCTTTTACTGTACAGACCCGTGGAATCTATTTGTTTTATATGATGATAGAAAACTGTCGTTAACTGTGACTTTAGCTATGCGTCTGTCCGTATTAGATCGTAAGTAACAACCAATCAGAATAGGAGTATCATTTAGCGTATCTTGCCATGAAAATTGTACTCTAATATTGAAGTCTTTGATTCCCTTTGAACTGAGTGTCACAAAACCAATTGAAATCTGTGAGAATGGCAAATTAAAACTAGGGTACAACCCGTATAAGGTGAATTTCACTAGTAACCAACGATTATGAGATATCAATGTAGGCCTTTGTTATCTGGGCTGCTAACAAGCTACACTATATGTCTGGCTATTCTTAAGTTGCTATCGTTTTGGAATTTTGAATTTCTTCTTCTAAGGCTTTAAAAGTTATGGCAATGAAACTTTCTGTTGAAAAAATAGAGGATGTCAGGTTCAAGTTCCTTGTAAGTGATCGCAGCCTTTGGATGGAGCTTTGTAAAGATTAACCTTTAGAGGATACATGTACAGATACAGTACTGTCCAATGCGAGTGTAGGGAAAGTGGCTAAATTCCTTTCCTAATATACGTGTGTAAACAAAGCTGTTTTTTTTTCTTTAACCACTACACATGAATTTGGTCTTAAGAGTTTTAGTTTGGCGATAGAGAATAGGGGAGGTGTAGAAAGACTGAGTTTCAAGAACACCATTTCTTTTTTGTCAGGGGACACAAAGTGATTGCAGTCACACTTTTACAGCACGGGGCAGACACCACTATCAAAAACAGCAATGGTAAGAAAATGACTGGGTCATTGCTTTGTGTGTTACATGATAGAGACCTTTAGCAAACCACGACAGCGGCGGCAACGAAGACGTGGCAAGAAAAAGATCTAATATGCAACACTTGCGTTTTAAAAGTGTTTACACTTCTTCGCTGTCTTCTGCAAAATAACAACTTGAAATCATAAAAAATTTGCGTGGTCTGAGAAAGGAAACCCCGACGGCAAATTATTAAAGTTTCTATACGGAGCTCATCACTACTTACATACATTATTCTGAGGTTAACTTGCGGCTAAGAGACTTCAGTAAGAGACGATAAACGCATCCAGCCGTTTACGAAACTCGATCTTAAAATACACATTAATTGTTTAATAGATGTCTCCCTTGGCGTCGCCTTCCAAACTGTTCAGGGTCCTTATTATTGATTGAGGGCAAGAGCATATAATTGTACACATGTACTACTGTTTAGAATGATAGTCGTTTACCCCCCCTCCCCAACCCCAAAGATCTCTGACGTTAATTGTCCCCTCTAGCTGCTGCACATTTCCTCGTAAATTAGCTAGGAGAATTTGGTGTTAGATCAATATAACAACTTCTACCTGTAAGTTTAAGTATTCTCGTTACCTGTATTTGTAAAACTTAGGTCAGACAGCCTTGGATTTAGCCACTAATAAGAAAATGAAGCAATTGTTGGATGTTCAACCACTGCAGGTTTGTATCAAGCAGATCTTATTCGTTTTCGATAGTTTTTGTAAACAGTATGTGGTTTCCTGTTTAAATTAAGTCCCTTTGTGGCAATATTTACTTTGGAGACTCCAGAAGGATCTCGTTTAGACACTTTTTTACCACAGCGCAATACTGATATTTCGGACATTGGTTGGAATTCTTGGAGAGTTAGAAAAATCGGGAAAGAGCTTGAAAAGGTAAATATAGTTTGAATTATCGGGAGCGTCGAGAAACCGAGAAATGGAGATGTCGAGATTCCACCATGATACTACTATAGAGCAATTTGTAATAACGAGAATCGAAGGTGATGTGTGAATGTACTGCTTCTTGCTTTCATTAGTATATACTTAGGGAGTCGCAAAACTCGTTCCACTCTCTTAACTTATCAGATGAAAATTTTACGCCTTTCTAGTCAATCACGTTTTTCCGCGAGGTGTATTTGACGAACGCTTTTTAAAATTTTAGATTAAATTTTAAAAGGAGAAAAAAAAGTGTCATTTGTCAAAACTTGTTGCCAGGTAAATTTTAATGAGATTAGAGATAAATCTTTTGGACCATCTCTGTGACAGAAACTTCACAAGGTGGTGTCAAGACATGAAGGTGCTCTGCTCAAGGTGAGATACTCCACATTAGTATAAGTGACGTGAGTTTCAACGGTAGCTGCGCTAAACTGACTGTAATTCACTGTAAACTACTATCGGAACAGTTTATACTTGAGTTAAATTTTTCTAAAAGCCTTTAAATTTTTTTTTCTTTTTTTGCATGAAGTGTATCGTTATCTTTGTATTGACGGTCTTTTTAATGTTCGCAGCGTTCCCGGTTCTTTGGGTGGAAGAAATTCTGGGTTGTCCTAGAGAGAGGTGTACTTAGCTATTTTAATAAGAGGTGAGTACTTTACAGAGGACTGCATCCTTCTAAATAGTTCAAATTTATTTTTTTAATGGAATTTGACGGAATCGAGATTTAAATTTTGGAAAGAAAAAAGGCCTTTTTTTTCACTTGAGTGCGTGTCAAGTGCGCGTGAAATTTTGCACAGGAACGAAAGTAACGCTTTTATTCTCACCATAAATGTTCTGAGAATATCTGTGGATTTGCAAGAAGATAGATGCAAAGGGCAAGAAGTAACAATTAACTTTACAGTATTTTCTAGATTTGTGCGTCACACAAGGATTCAAAATATCTTGACTTTGCTTTTCAGAGTTTTTAAATCGTGGTAAAAATTGACACCTTTTGTTTTACTCAGAGCTGATGCAGCGGCGAGTGTGAAGAGACAAGGTTATAGATATTTAGACCGCTGTAAATTTTCGGTAAGTTTGTTGAGCAATCTTTCTTACTTCGTGATTATTGTGTTGTGTATCTCTGTAAGCCTTCGTTTGTGTAGCTAGTGTCCACAATCTCAGAGCAACAAAATCTTCTTTTAAAACTTCTACAATGTTTTTTGTGTAACTGCATCGTCTTTGCGTCCTCCTTTGTAGGTACCTAAGGACGAGAAGCACAAAATTAAAATCCATTATTCAGATAATACCGTTCAGATCTGGAGCATTCCACCGAGTGAAAAAACTCCACAAGTCCAACGCCAGGTCTGTATCGTTAAATCCTTTTTCTACGCCTTTCTTATGGAGTAGGTCTGGTTTTCACGTTAGCCTTCCTTTTAACTCGTTCTCCGTTATTTCGCTTTGCATTTCACCTTGAAGCGGAGAATTCCACGCCTGGGAATTTTTGAAGCCTGCGCGCGGGCCTTATTTATCAGCGGTACAACACGAGCGTGTCTTCGTTTCATGTATGAGGCCTTGAGCAACGTAAGTGAGCATGAGGTCTGCAAGGGGTCTAGTAGTCCCAGATCCTCGGCAAATTAGCTCGCAGGCTAGAACTTTTATTCCTCTGTTACTAGTGTCGGATGGGCCTCAACAGATAGTTGTCTTTGGTCTCGCTGGCAACCATGTTACAGGAGCTTTCAACTGGGTGTCACTGGGATTCCGGGATTGCTTTGCCATGAGCTGTCATTAGTCAAGAAACTCGCGCCAAGCGCGACTCAGGAGCCTATAAAATCCGATCGGTAGGGCAAAGAAGAACTGGCTTCGACTGAAGCGAGGGGTGGGACGAGGGGGTTGAGTGAGGGTGGGGGTGGTGGAAGGGGAACGTGTCTTGGTTGCCGAAGATTTCCCGTGCTTGAGAAAAATGGGAATGGCTTTATCCTGAGTTCCCACCGACTTCATCTGAAATTTGTTTCTTGTTTGTGCTGTGTGGCTGGTGTGGCTATTAAGTATTTTTCTTTCGACGTCCATGGAAAGGCACTGCACTGCTCCAGCCTGTCGATACATCTACTACCCCTTTCCATTCTGTCCTACGTCTCTATACATTTAGCATGTAGTGCCACAGGTTGCCTGTGAACGGCAACCATCAGCCTCCAGTGAAAGCCTTAGTGAAAGTTCCTTTTAATCTGCATTCTCATTCTAGCGATGGTTAAACTCTCTGCACGAGCACTGCGCCTATAGCACTTTTTACACAACTCAACCCACAGTACTTATTGATGATCAAGAACAGGATGTGATACCGTTGGGCAGCATGCAGGATTCGCTAAAGGTGAATGATCAACCTTTTAATCCCTAAGATTGACCAGCATCTAATTTCTCTCTACAATATCACTCCTTGAACAAACATTAATGACACGAGACTAAAGAAAATGATCACCAAATCGAGAAGCTCTTGATTTATAAACAAATTCTCCTTGTCAGTATCTTAGGAAATATACTAAGACCAGTATGGAGAATATGCAAAAGGATGTTAGGGTGTTACGGGTAAGGTTTTAACCTTGAAGAATAATTTAACCGACACGTGTATTGCTGATACACAGAGCGCTCGTGCCCATCAGCAACTTCTCGACGAACAAGTTGATGGAATAAATAAGACAATTGCAGACGTATCCAACTCATATTCATCGGAGTCAAATTCTAAAGGTGAGACACACAGGTTATGAGTCACGTAGTGCATCCGTCGCAACACGCGTGACAACTCGCGGTAAAAGCCGCTGCATGTAAAGCTCCCGAAAATTCGTAACCGTGACCCCTACTCCCGAGTCCTCTTTGAAAAATTCCAGCTACGCCCTTGATGTGACAAGCCCCCTTCACACTCTTCGCATCAGCAATGTCGAAAACAACGATTATGTAATGCAATATGAGAGAAAGTGGTGGATTGCTGATGAGGGATTAGATTTTTTTCAGTGACCCGCGTTCTTGACCAAACGAATTTATTCATTTGGAAATTGATGTTAAGAAGACGTTTTCGCTCGTTTGATGTATACTGTTTGTTTGTTTTTTTTTTTTCTATGGCAGGAAGTTTAGTTAAAATCAGCGAGAAACTCAACGAGGTGGTAGCGACAGCTCGTAATATGTGTAACGCTCTGACTCACTGTTTGGATTTACTGTCACAACAAGAGGAGGTACGATCGGACAGCGGAAACATTCAGAAATCAAATTTAACTTCATGTAAATTACGTTGTTGATCCTACCTTTGAACAAGTGAAATCATAGCTGCCATTTTGCCGTCTGTTTGTTCAGTTAATGAACATAGACCGAGTAATAATACAGTTGGGACGAAAAGGTGGAATCCTTTGTGATCGTTCTTAATACTGACCGTCTGTGAGCCGTTTCATTTTCGTAGTACTTTATAATTCATTGTTATATTGATTTCATTTTCGGTAACCGTTCCTATTCGAGTATAAAATATTTTATTTCTATAATGTTCACTCCTTTTGCCATACGTGGCAGTCTCGTTTAATCCCAAAAACCAGAATGTATCACATGTATTATTACTGAAATTTAAGTCAAGAACCCGACAGTAAAATTTGATCAAGATGGCGATCTTTGGCGGCGAGAAATTCTCGAAGACTTTTTGAATATCCTTGGCCGATGTCTTCGTTGAAATGTTTCGCGTTTTCACTTTAAAGGGAAGGTTTTTGTAATAATTAAATGAAAGATTTGATAACATCGATCAAAACAGATACGTCGAGAAGAAAGAGCTATTCAACGCGGTTGCATTGTGGTTTTAGTTTATAAAACTTACTTCCGGCAACTGCCGTGTTTACTTGGTGTCCTATTATTACCTGTCAGCGGTTTTAAGCTGGGTTTATGTTAATTACGTCTTCAGTGTGGACGTTTTGTCAGTAGCATCTTCTTGCTTCGTTCTCGCTTAATTCGGAATTTCAGGTGCGTCATCTTAGATTTGAAGAAGAAGTCGAGAAAAGAAGAGTCCTTGAGGATGCTCTTCACGTCTTGGCGACAGAACATCATGCTTTGGAGTGCTCAATTGGAGCCCACGAGGTAAGATCTCGCCGTTTAATTTTGCCATCGCGTATTCTTCCCTCTTCAAAGAATTTGCATTACATTTGCATAGCTGTAGGTGTTTGTCAAAACCCGCGTTAGGCCATTGTCTCTGGGTGAAAATTTGTGTTTATTTCTGGCGTTTTTAAATTGGTTTTTTTAATTTTTAGCCAATCGGATTTCTGACTTGTCCTTTAGCTTAGATGTCAAGTTGTTTGTGCGGTTTTCTGGCTTTCCGATTGGCTTACAACTTTGAAAATCAACAGAAAATGTGTCAAATAGATTTTAAGGAAAATATGTTTCGCTCAGGCGAATTTCACGAGCGAACGCTTTTAAAAAGCTGTATTTGTGTAAGGCGATTAAAATTCACCTTCAAATATGGAGGTTATAAATATTCAAGAAAGGTTTTAATCCGTGAAAAGATGGCAAATTTTAGCATTGTTATCTACTTTTATTTAAGGATCAGTTGTAGTCCTATTGACCAGTTTTAGTGATCTCTGACATTTTTATGTGTAAAGCGTATTTACACGACATGATCTGATGAAATCATGATAGGAAAAAAATCATTTAGGAATAGAATTTATACGGATGACTTCCTCGGTCATTTGATGCGAAATCGGAACGAAATGAATCCGTTTCTTTGCTGTAATGAAATTGATGGATTAGTTTTGCCGTATCGAATAAAAGTTTTATCAGTGGAGTAAACGAGTAATAGAAATTCTAAAGAAAGAGATAATTGAATGAACAGAAGCGTTTCATGTTTAGTCGTCAAACGGCGAGAAATCTTGTCCTGTTGGTTAGGTCAATATTAGTTTCATATTATTTTTATACCTCGCGTTCTTAAATATCGTAACTATTTTTCACATTACTGCTTTGATTTCTGGTTGACGTTCCGTGATGAATTATCTTCCAAGCTTAGGCATCTTTTTGACTAATTTGTTATTCAAATACGACAAGTATTCTTTCCAATGAGACTTGTGTGAAATCTGCCAGACTCTCTCTCGAATTATCATTTTCAATAACAGCAGAAAAAAGTTAACATGATTAAACTTGAGTTATGATAAATACACGGAGCACTATGAAATGTGGTTTTGGTATTTTCATATTCGCGTCTTAGGAATATTTTTCAGTCATTACAATTTGTCATGAGTTGAATCTTACGCCCACGGGCCAACGTAACCAAAGACAAATAATTCCAGGTAAAAATCTTGTTCTAGAATGGCATTTATTGACTGAACATTTATCCTAAATTCATTCGCCTTCATTTGAACGTCTCAGTTGTACTGCTTAGAGTATTTTGTTTTAAGAGGTATGAATTATGAATGATGAAAATAGAACACAGAATCCATTTTGGTAATCAAAGTTAATATCATTTCAAACGCAGCGCTAAAGAAAGAACACGTCAGGGGATTTATTGCCGCGATTTTCGATATAGTATTACAACAAACAGTCCGATGGAATTATTCACTCTCAGAATCAATAAACCCCCCGAATATCCCTGCAATTCTGATGCATTATCTCGCAAACGGGTTGTGAGAATGAACAGATAAACATATTAACCACAGAGTTTTGTCTTGGTAAAACACTACACCATTTCGAATTATTTTTCAAGGACATGTTTGGCAGGTTCAAAGGAGAATTGAAATATTAGCTTCTCAGTCGAATGATATTCTGCGATATCAGCCAGTCCATTGAGTTTACGCGTGTTTGCGTGTTGTGGTAGCCCAATATTCATTTTGACTTAGAGATTAAATTCGTATTACCAAATTCACTGACGCGTGTGTTCTTAATTTTCCATTGTGTACCCTAATGACATATGTACTGTCTACTCATTAGAGCATGGTAGAAATTTTCTTCTCAAACACACTATAACCAGTCCGTCGAAGTTGTTTTTGAGAATTAAAGTTTGCGTGCCAGTTGTACGTTCATTGAGACACAGAGCTCGTTAGGAGGTTTACAGAGCACTCAAGGAGTAAGAATTGCTCTCGGCCGCGCCTCAAGCTTCTTTCATGCTCTATAAACTTCTCATGTGCTTCATATCCTGATGAACCCAAAAAGATCACGCCGGTTCTGCGGTCTAGAACATATGTTTAATACAGCAGCTATTTAGATTTTTAAGATTGAGGAAAGCCTGAAGCGATTACAAAAACTTACTGAGGAGGTGGTAGTAAGAAGAGCGAAAATGGTGACTGGGGAGGAGATTGGAAAAAAATATTTCTTTCGATCCCTTCCCCCTGCTCCCTGACTAGTTCTTTGCACCTGCCGGGCCCCCCCTCCCCCTCCCCCCCCCCCTTGATCTCGAGTTCTCAACGGCTAATGATGAAGTTAACTTTTGTTTTTATTGGCTATTGAGGTAAGTTTGATTTTGGTTTTCGACAATCAAACGAAAACTGCTCTACCGCTAAATTCTCCTCACGTCTTTGCAAAGAAATGGTTGGCAACCAGAAGAGAGAATTGTTATCGTGATATTGAGAGATAAAACGGTAAGCATGATATGATTTTTTTTTTTAATTTAGCAGTTCATTCATGGAAGTCGCATGACCTTGACGAGTGATTGTAACGAAGAGTTTTTCGATGCAAGATCGGACGTTGGTTGCCCTCTTCCAGACGACTTGCTCTCGGATGACGACAGCGACGATGGCGACGAGTACGTACCAAGTGTAGCAACCCTTGAAGCAGCAGGGCAAGAGGTTCAACAGAATCACGTTGAAACAATTGTCGTACCTAACACTAGTACCAATAGTAACAATATTAAGAGGGCAACTTCTGGAAGAAAGCTGGGAAATTTGAACAGACTTTCGTTGACGAGAAGTACGTCCGATACAAATATTGCAGCCAAATCGGAAATTAGGCATTTGCTAGATTCTGAAAGTCTGCAAAAGTCGAAATCTGCCTCCAGCGACATGGAGCAATCAGCGGCGCTTTACAGGAAACAAGAAACTGAGAAGAAAGCGAATGGGAAAATGCGCCACAGGTATTGTGTGCTGTGTTAGAATCCATGTATAATTACGTACGAATTAGAATTGTGAGATCCTTGTCGTGGAAGGAGTATCATATGCCTAGTAGCTTTCATTTAAGTGATTTCATCGTACAGTACACGTTTATGTTGGAACACCTTGAACAGTGAAATGGGTTGTACCATACCTGAAAGTATTTCTTGGGATTAGTTTTCATCTAAATGGTAACACATCAGGGTTACTTTTCTTTCTTGGCGAAAACGTTGGAACCACTTTTTACAGCATGTTTAATTGTACCGCATGAAAGTACTTAATAATTTGGTTTTATCAGTTGAGTTGATAATGTAAATTAGCCACTGTGAAGAGTTTTTAAAACAGACGTTTCGAGCGTTATCCCCTCGTTGGAGCAAAAGAAACTCTGACGAAGAGCTAAAGCTCGAAACGTCAGCTTAGGAACTTTTTACGGTGGCTAATTTACATTACGAACTCAGTTAATTAAAAGGAAGCATCTTGTAATACCCCCTTCAGCGACGCAGCACTACAATTTCTCAAGGAACGTACCCCTTTCATTTGAATGTATTATACAATAGTGGGTTTTTCCAGAGACTTGGGAGTTAGAATAACTTTGAGCAGGAGATTAGTCACTGGGTAATGAAAGTACCGCCAGTAGTTTTCGTGTAAATGATCTTTCACAAGAGTTTTGAATACCTATTTTGACGTCAGAACCATCTTGTGCAACAAACTGGGTGACCTCTTCTAGACCGTTTCGAAATTATTGCTTCGATGTGATGACCATTTAACTCCCAAGATCTGATTGTCAATTCTCCACTTTAGCTGCTACACATTTTCCTGTAAACCAGTTATGAGAATTTAGTGTTAGATCAAGATAACAATTTCTACCTGTTAAGTTGGAGTTGTTTCAATACCTGCGGGATAATGTATGGGTATTATTGGGAGAAGTTCCATGTTAATCAATTCTGGGAGTTCAAAGGTTAATTACCATATGCATGCTGATTACAATAGACATTGTTGACCAATCAGAGAGCGTGTCTTTACAATCGCTTAAAGGATGGCACTAGTTTATGATGACGTATGCAAAATTTTCTCTCCCCGCAGAACCGCCTTGCCTGTAGCTATGCTTTCTAGGAACGAATTCAGCGTGTGGGCGGTACTTAGACAATGTATAGGAAAGGTAAGATACCACCTGTATTAGTGTCACGTGATGATTCTATCCCCCCCCCCCTCTCCCTCTCTCTCTCCTTCCCCCCTCTCCCCTCTCTCCTCTCCCCACCCCTACTGAACACATACAACACCTAACATCTTCCTCGTTATTCTTGCAGGATTTGTCAAGAATTACAATGCCAGGTTCGTTTGCAATAGTCCTTTTAAATATTTAATCAGTATTTTTTCAAATCAGAAAAAAGAAATCACAAACCTTAGTCTGTGGTTAGCAGATTTTTTTATGAAACAAAGATCGGGTAGCTACTATGAGCTCATTTCGTTTTTCAAATGGTGTACATTGAAGTTCAGTTCTGCTATTCCAATTAACAATTCTACGTCTCCACTAGCTTCTTTAGTCCAGTTAAATTGAGAAAATAGAGGTGATGGAGAGCAAACGTTTCTTATGAAGCTATTCAATTAGAGCCATGTGGAAAAAATCACTTAAAACCCGAACGAGCCTACTAAACAGTAGGTTTTGTCACGTGACGGACATTTACCTCATTACTTTGTCACGTGACGGACACTTACCTCATTACTTTGTCACGTGACGGACATTTACCTCATTACTTTGTCACGTTTTAGTAATTTTCAATGAGCCGCTGACGTTTCTGCAGCGTGTGGCAGAGTACATGGAATATGTAAACCTCCTTCACACGGCCTCAAGTTTAGACGATCCGCTGTTGAGAATGCAGGTAAAACATGTGCAGGGTTAGATGATTGCGTGACAAAAGGAGTTGTCATGTAGAGTTTGGTGATGATCTGAGAGGCGATTTTTACACCGGTTATGGCTCGGTCCTAACGTGGTCTTGGATTTGAATCTCGTTCTAGATTGAATTGTGGTTATTGTTGTTGTTGCTTTGTTCAGGTCCTGCGACTACTTTATCATTAGAATTCTTTCCTCTGCAGTTTTTAAGTCAACTATTTCTAGTACGGGTATCCTCTTCGACCTTCTTGCGTTGATATCATATTCCTTATTTCGTTTTTCAACAGTTTGTTTGCGCGTTTGCAATATCAGCCACTGCATCGAATTTAGACAGAGTAGGAAAACCTTTTAACCCACTCCTTGGAGAAACTTATGAACTGGTCCGGTAAGGATAATGAGATGTTTTGCGATCTATTCTGTTGGTTCGGAGTTATTTCTCATGACAATTTTTTTTTTCTTTTACAGAGAAGACATGGGTTTCAAACTTGTTGCTGAACAGGTGAGAGTTAATAGGGAATAGAAAAGCAGGCTTTGTTTGGTTTCAAATGTGCATAACAGTGCAATAGTGAAAACTGTAACACATCTTTCCTTGTTGAAAATACATGGCAAACGAGGAAGCAGAAAGCGCGGAGAATGCTGCGAAGCACTTCGCTCTAAAACCGTAGACCAGCGTAATCACGCATGACTCAGTCGTGATCACGCGCTAAAACCCATGTGATCGCTCTTCCGTCTTGCGCACAAAAACGACGGCGTAGTCAAGAACTGCTTTCTTTGTGGTTAATTTTCACAGGTTAGTCATCACCCTCCTGTTAGTGCAGTGCAAGTTGAAAGTGAAGACTTCGTGTTCCATGTCACAGTTCAACCCAAGCTCAAGTTCTGGGGAAAAGGGGTTGAAATTCAACCGAAAGGCATGGTCACACTCAAGTTTCCAAAGTAAGTTGATAACAGATAATTGTTAATAACCTTATCATTATAGTCTGGCACTAATACCTTACATACTGATGCCCCTCCCTCCTCCCCTCATGAGGTAATTTTCCTTTTATTTGATTTCTAAAATGGTATCTCTTATCATTATAATTTTGTGTTGTTTTCCCAAGACGCAATGAAGTTTACACGTGGAATAACGTCAATAGTTGTGTTCACAATATCATTGTGGGACAGCTTTGGATTGAACAAGTTAGTTGTTATCTTTTGTTAGCTTGTTTGTTTTCTTATCCAATGTACGGTAAATGCTGTTTTGCTCTTTATATAACACGTCGAGATTTTTCCCGACAAAAATTACTCGCTGACGTGGCCGACGTGTGTCGGTAAAGTGGTTGCTGATAGGTGGATTTCTCGCAACTCACCATGGTGTCATATTATTGGTTAATTATGTGACATTTTGTTTGCTGATTTGTCAAAATATGATTTACTGTCACTGATCAATTGGTGGGCTAAAAAGGGTTAATACACATGGCCGTGCTTCATCGAAGTAAAATGTTTCCTAAAAGTTATTGTTTTTCCTCTCAGTTCGGTCAAATAGAAATTACCAACCACACCACAGGAGACTACAGCTTGATACATTTTAAACCTGGCGGATGGTTTGGTAAAGAACTCAACAAGGTGGAAGGTTCCATTTTCTCCGCTGAGTAAGTTTCCTTTTCACTCTGACACTTTAAAGAAGTATTCTCCCTGTTTCAAGCTCAAATCTCCTTCTTGTCGGAAGTAGGGATGTCTTCTGACAGTTAATGCTTTCTATTTCTGCTCTCTGCAATCAGAATGAGGATGGTTTTCATTAATTTGAAATTCAAAGAAAAATTAACAAGTTATTGAGCACTGTTTGTAAAAAAAACGTTAAATTATCGATATTGTTCTTTTGTAGAATCACTATCTTGTATCCAAAGTATCACGTTTTTTTCTCAAGTTTTAAGCTGGAGGTCCAGTAACCTTTTGGGTGGCGCGCGGAATTCTGGGTGGGTAGACCCTCTCTCGACCGCTGACTAGATGATTGAGATGTTTTCTCGGGCAAGAAACTTTATAAATGCGTTTTAGTGAACTGTCAGAGAAACTCGATAGATTGAAAAGGGGGGGGGGGGGGTGGGGGGAGTGGAAGTTGGGTAACATTTGATGGACCAGCTTCTCAAGATGATAACAGTGCTCCTAGACATTCATGTAATTGGCATTAGGGTAAGCTCCGGCAGTAAACATCTCTTAGCCTGCGGAATAATTTAGTTTATTGCGCTTGACTCAAACTCCTTCAATTCGCAGCAAGAGAAAGCGGTTCATTCTGCGTGGAGACTGGACGGATTGCATCCAGTGCTTCACTGTGGACAAAATCACTAGGAAGGAATCTAAACGAGAAAGCAAGAGACGGCGGTCAGATGGCAGCGAAAACAGCTTTGCATCCGCCACTTCTCTAGAGAGTTTCAGTAGCGGTAGTAGCGGTGGAAGCGTCAGCGTGGACACCTCGGTACCCAAGACCCTCTGGAGATTTCAAGAGCGACCTCCTAATAGTAAACAGGTAAGGATTGGAAACGACCAGGCTTCACATCCCTGTAGCTGGTATCTGCGACAAACAGCTCCGTGTGTTCTGCTGCGAATTGTTCTCTTGTGTTGTTCATGCGCATGAATTCGATCTAGCAGTTTTACTTTTGATTGTGATTACATGAAAATCATATATGTGAATTGCGGATAAAGACGTCAATATGAAAGCGATCTCCGCAGTAATGAACACTGCTTGAGCAGTAGTGAAAAGAGGACTGAAAAAATTTCAGGCCTGACCCGCTACCAGTTGGTAGCTCAGTTGGTAGAGCACTGTACCGGTATCGTAGAGGTCATGGGTTCAAATCCCGTACAGGCCTGAATGTTTTCAGGCCTTATTTTTTCTACTGCTCAAGTAGTGTTTATTACCGCGAAGATCACTTTCATATTCACAAGTTTTAATTTTGGCCTTAGAGATCTTTTTTTTGTCGGTTTAACAGCACTTAATCAATGCGCGCTATGGCGCAGCGTAAATACCTATGACGTGGAACAAACTTTTTCCCGGGAAGGTTTAAATACAGTCCTTTGAGAAGCCAAAGCTGACATTAGCTATTCGCTGGTCTCCGCTTTAGTTGCAAACTATTCAGCTTTTCGAATCATCGATCGCTAATAATAATTACGCTTGAGGATTGAAGTACTTATGCCCATGGACTGGAAACTAGGGACACATTGTGTGCTTTACATATATTTTATGTCGTGCTCCTTTTCATTTTGAACAGATGTACAATTTCACTACATACGCAATGCAGTTAAATGAACTCCATGAAGAAGATAAAGCCACGGTATGGAACAATTATCAACTTGTTTGTTTCTTCTTGTCTTCGAAAGACCTGAACAGGTTTCTTTGACGACAGTTTTTGCAGATTTTGTTTTATTTGTGAAGTATAAGAGCAGGAATGTATTTTTTATTAATAACATTTTTTTTTTCTTTAGTTACCACCGACAGATTCAAGGCTCAGACCTGACTGTCGGGCGTTAGAAAACGGTGATTTAGGCAAGTTTAGTTATAATGTACGATTGTTAGAAAGATTGACCAACGTTACGGAGTGGTTGGTGGATGGACAGACAGACAAATGGACTGAACGACTAACTGACTGAGTGATGGACTGACCAACTGACTGACTAACTGACTTATTAAGCTGATTGACTTATTGCCTCATTAATTGGCATACTGACTGACTGACCTAATGAATTGCTGACATACTAACCCGCTGACCGACTGACTGGCTGACTCGCTGGCTAACTTACCGGCGTCTGGGTAATTGATTGAATTCCAGACACTAAATAGCTACTATTAGCTATATATTGAGTCTGGCTTTCAGTTTGACAGGCTATCTGTTTGGCTGACTGACTGACTGACTGGATGATTGACTGTCTGTCTCTCACTGACAGTCTGACTAAATCGGTTAAATAATTGAATTGAATGAATAATTAAATGAATACCTGTGACGGACAGATAGACGAAAGTTTTCATTGATAACATTTTAGTATGTTTTTTTTATCATTCTTTATAGATACAGCTACTATGGAAAAAATACGACTGGAGGAAAAGCAAAGGGCAGCGAGAAAAGAAAGACAAAAACATGAGCGTTGGATTCCCAGGTAAGCAGAACTTTTTTTTGCATTTTATTTAAATCATGTTATAACCACAGAAACCAGCAAGTCAAGGTTTTTAAAACCGTATACCTTTTTCGATAAAGCTCAAAACACAATGGGAAATTAACAGGATGTTTTATATTAAATAAGCTTTGTGTTCGAAAAGTTTTCAGTTTCCTCTCCCCCCCACTTTTGGTTTCTTTCACAGATTCGGTTCGTTTTTTTTTCGCATAATTAGCGTGACGGCGGTGTTTTTGCCTAAGTTTCTATTAAATTGGCGTGCAGCAGGCGGAAAGTAATCCCCTTGCGTATGATCGACCGCTATTTTATTCTTGTATATTCTAATATGCGTATTCTAGCATCTGATCACAGAGCCATGAACGTTTACTCACTGGTAAATAACTGGCATCTTTCTTAATTGTCTAGGTGGTTCAAAGAAGACATAAATCCATACACAGAACAGATGGACTGGATATTCACCGGAACGTACTGGAATAGAGATTGGAAAACGTGTCCAGACATCTTTTAAATTTCCCTTCCTTAGGTCCTATCAAAATTAAAATTGCTCGGCCTTAACGAACATTTTTTCCCAAACGGTAGAGATTAAGATACATTGTTAGGTTTTTATGCCTTGCACTTAGTGTAATCCGCGCAAGGTGCAAAATTATTTAGATAAGTCTTTCGTGACGTTTAATTGGGAACAGACCCGCGTGATGTATAAGTCGAATGATTTTGCGTGACGTATCACCCGCGAAGAAGAGTGTCACGCAACGCTGTAGGCTGTCAACTTCGATGCTCAAGCTCCTTGACTGAAAAATGTAACTGGGTGAAAGAACTATTTCTTCAAATTTTTACCACATTTGAAGGACTTTAAAAGCCTTTTATGGGACATTTGATTCGACTAATCTGGTGTTCTTTCAAAATTTTTTTTTTTTCAGTTTTCTAGAATTCTACAAAATTGTCGAATCCATTTCATTATCAAAGCAGCTGCGCGCCAACCCCTCCCCTAACCCAGTCAACTGATAACGAGTTACGGTCAATATTGGGTTAGGGGAGGGGTAGGTGCGGAGTTGATCAGATAATGACATTGATTGAAACTGCTTTGTGCTTCCTAAAGAAAAAAGAAGTGGAAAGAAAGAAGGAAAATAGAAACCGAATCAGTATTTATTTTAGAAGAAAATTTGCATTGATAAGTAAATTTTCTCCATTTGTGTCGCAGGTGAATTGCTCTAATCCTAAAATTGTTAGTCTGGATCATGTAGCTCAGATCATTATCAGGTCCTTTCTTGTTCGCATTTAAGTTCAAATAACAACATCATTGTGTACAGATGTTCCTTTTATTTTTGTACCACATCATGTTTTTTAAGATGGAAGCAGAAAATTTAGTTCAGAATTCGATCGCAGCATTGGCAACGCAAGACGGCCAGGTCGACGCCTTATTCGGTGCACTCTTTTAAGAAAGGTTTTAAAACTATTCCAACCTTGTCTCTCGCGGTCCGTTTTAACCTTTCTCTTTGTTAACTATGATGGTACTTTTGTACCATTTTAATTCATTGTTTCTTTCGGCCCCTATAAAAAAAGAAAGGTACAAAACGTGCCACAAGTTGACACTGTAAAGTTCCAACAGGCCCTGTTTTTTCAAGAATGTAGACTGCGGTCAGTGCGGTCACGAGCATGCGTGGTGATGTAAAAGATATGTATGACGTCATTGTTGCCTATGGTGTCGTTGGAGTTTCTGGTTTGAATTTTCGTATTGTTGAAATGATATGACTATGGATTTAAATTTTTGACTATTTATTTGGAGGTAACAAACGTTTAGTGAAGTTTACAAAATGAATATTAGAAAGTCAATGGATTTGTTCCAGATTAAGGATTTTTGGGAGGGAGGGAGGTAATTGTGAGGGCAGGGGGGGGGGGTTAATTTAGAGGCTGGTAAGGGCTTTGTTTTTGTTGCCGTCATCATTGCTATTATAATATTGTTTTCCTTATTAATGGTTAATAGTTCAACCCAAGTGTAAACTTTATCATTACGAAAGAATTAATTGGGTGACATTTTCGCGGAATGAATAAAAAGTTAATCAATACCATTTCGCTTCACGAGTGAAATAGTATTGATCAACTTCGGTAAATACGAAGCTTGACAAGGGCTTTCCGGGCGATCACCAACACTTCACCTAAACCAGGTTGAAAGCTGATAATAATATTTATAAATGATTTGAGTGTTATGATTATAAATAAGGCGTGAGTTAAGCGTTGCCGCTGTTGATTGTGAAATTTAGTAGACAAATTGAATCAGCTGATGCTTTGCAAGGGGAATGTTTAGAACAGGGAAAATTGAGGGAATTATCTTTTGCCTTTCTGTATATCTCGACTCGCAGCATTTTGTTGCCCATGTGTCGACGTTGGTTTTCTTTCTGTGTAGTTTTTGAAAGTATTTCCAACACGTCACAGGAGGATATCGAAGCTAGAAATACTTGCAAAAAGCAGTAGTAATAGATAAATTTGGAATATAATGTTAAAAATGACGGTGAAAGTTGGCTTGAGGAAAATTGAGAAAGTGATCGGAAGGCATTGACCTTGGAACACCCTTGATAATGTAACTGTCTCGGAATTTTTTTCAACTTATTTAAGTCTTGATCAGTCAAGGGTATTCAAACGCCTTTTTTTGGGGAAAATTATTACAGATAGATATACACAGACAACAATTAATAAAGGATTTGTTCCATTACATTTTCGAATCACTGGCGGTGTTGTAATTTATAAGTACTCAATTACCAATCTGCAATCCACGGTTTAGTAATCCCAGTAGGCCCAAGGAAGACATTAAGTTCGCTGAGAAGAACGTTCGGGGGCGGTTATTTGAACAAAATTTAGTCGTTGTCCAACAAAACCACGTTGTAGGCCATCTTCAATTCAGCCGAACCTTTAACCTGAATTAACCTGAGAACCTCACCACTGAAATCCACAGGTTTGCCGATTGGCCAAAGCGGATTCAACACGGACTTTATCAGTATCGGTATTTTCCGTTGGTTGTGCTGTTATAATTTTGCGTTGACTTCCCACAAGAAACTCTCACAACTTTCGAGGGCCACGATGATGTTTTCTCTGCGTAGCCTCGAATTTTGAAGAATAAGCCCTCGTCGAGACACGAGACGAATGTTTTACGAGATGAGCCAATAAACAGGGATGTGGTTATCACGTGACCTAATTTGCGCATGATCTTCAGTCTTTGTGACGTCATACCTTTACGCGCGTCAGAAAAGCTACGATGATTTGATGAATCGATTCAAAATAATATGAAGACACTTACCTTTTAAAATGTAAAAGATTTGCGAGAGCATGTGTTGGTTTTTCAGGTTAAGATTATCAAGGTAAGTTCTTAATTTTCAAGGTAAAAAAAACTGTTTAATATAACAAATGAAATTATGCGAACTTTTCTGTCATTTGCGAAGATGCATTTAAAAAGATTTTTCATGCGCAAGTCCAAGGCTGGGCCAAAGATATCTCTTTACTTTAACAAAGGCATACAAAATGCTTCGGTCCATGCAAGTTTGATGACTGTGAAATAACAAAACATCGAAGGAGAAGGGCTATTTTACCTGAAAAAGCACTTACAGTGCTATGTACTATAGCTAATTTCCACTAAGTATAGAGGATAATCTGGGATTGGTTTTGTTCGGCTCAATACTTCACCGCGTGATCGATAACGAATTCCTGCCACGTTAATAACCAATCGAATGAAAACCTTAATTCAATATTGCAGCTTAACTTGGCGGTCGCGTTACGATGTTGTGGGTTGCGCGCATGCGTTTACCTTGAGTTCTTATTGGCTTCTTGTGATCTTTCTTTCGCTCTGAGTGACTATTGTGACTACTTTGAGTCTGGTTGAAAGACAACCAATAAAATTGTTCTTTAGCTTTCAATTTTTTCGTTCCCGAGGCCTTAGAGACATTGTTCTGAGGCCATGCAAAATAGACGAAAATACGATGCGCTCTCGGAGTATATTTTAAATGACTCGTGCTCTCTTTTAACCTTTGATTCAAAGTAATAGGAGAGCCACTAGACAAAGAGCGGCAGGGCGGCCTGGTCTGAAACCTGGTCCGTCTGGTAAGAGAAACACTGGAAAGACGAGAGCAAATGCCCTACCTATCAATCCAAAGGGGAAGCAGGCTAATTCAAAAAAGCCGCCAAAAAAAGGTACCAAAACCACACCAAATAAAAAGAAACAGAAGACAGCTTCCACAGTCGTGGTAAGAGGTGCTTTTAAACATCTCCTAAAACCAATTACTCGGGCTATATTAAATAACTAATAACATCTTTTTCTTCATATTTTTCGTCTATTTTCCAGCGAAAAAATATCGCTCTCCGATCCTAAAATTTAGTTTTATAATCACCTCCCGAGGGCTGATTATAGCATGGTATGACGAACCCTCGTCATGCAGATCATAGCGTGCAAATTTGTGTTATCACATATTTGTAAAGAGGAGCTTCTTTACTGAGGCCAATACAAACGGTTCACATGCATTACTTAAAACTAATAAAAAAAACTATATCGAAAATTGCAATATATTGGTTTTATATGAGGAAGTTATTTTACATTTTAATGGCTACTTAGGCTATAGCTAAATGTTCATACCAGATGTCTCAAGAGGTAATTTGTATAAATAGTGGTTGCATGTGATTCAACCAACTCCTGAACTTCTGAATATCTGTGAAATAACTAGTTACTTACCTATGTTCAGATACTAAAATGACGAAACAAGTCGAGTTACCTTCTTTCATGATCTTAATTACTTTCAATTCCTTTTATTTAGCCATATAACGTTTAAAAATGCCGTAGTTATCGATAATCATCACTGAAAATATACATCCCCTATTATAAACATTTAATCTAAAAAAATATTTTCCCATTTTCCATTCCACGTTTTCCATTCCCTATTCCCCATTCCCCATTCCCCATTTCCCATTTCCCATTTCCCATTTCCCATTTCCCATTTCCCATTTCTCATTTCCCATTTCCCATTTCCCATTTCCCATTCCCCATTCCCCATTCCCCATTCCCCATTCCCCATTCCCCATTCCCCATTCCCCATTCCCCATTCCCCATTCCCCATTCCCCATTCCCCATTCCCCATTCCCCATTCCCCATTCCCCATTCCCCATTCCCCATTCCCCATTCCCCATTCCCCATTCCCCATTCCCCATTCCCCATTCCCTATTCCCCATTCCTCGTTTAAGTACATCCTATATACCAATATGATACCTACATTGATCTCATGGCAAGCACCTGCACGGTCAAAGTTAGTCAACCCTCAAGGTCACTAGACAACGATTAAAAACAGAACTATGAAACTGAAGATTTTCATTTCATAACACAGATAATTTCTGTGGCTAAATATCCAGGCACATTTTCGCGGCAAATGGAGGCGATTATTAATGAACCACTTAGGTATCATTAATTATTTATCACCTGAGGGCGGGGGATACTGGATTTTAGCTGGGATCATACGGTTTTTAGGGGGACGGAGAAGGGATCAATCACCGGCAACAGAGTATAAAGAAGGGACAAATGAAAAATGCCTGCCAATAGGGGGGGAACACTCGAATACTAAAGAGCCCAAGAAGTGGGGGGGGGGGGGAGGGGAGGGTTTAAAAGGGGGATTTTATGGCGACATAACCAAACTCCTACCACCCAGTCAACCTCCCTTTCCCACTCTCAAGCGACAAATAATGACCGTTCTCTAACTGTAGGTGTTTGATAAATACTGTATTTTTCTAGCAGCAAAGTTTACCAGAGAGTAATACCAGCACTTTACCAAGCCTGACTAATTTATTCAAGAAACCACAGCGTCAACACGGCATCACTTTACCAACTCGAAATTTTCGGAAACACTACATGAGTCAGTCTTGGGATGAAAATTATATGCAAATTAATCCTCTTCACGACATTATGGAGGAGGAAGAAGAAGACGAATTTTAGATGGAAAAAGAATCCGGCGCTCGATAGATAGGAATTGTTGTAAGTGAATCTAGGTGTTGAACGATCTGTTGTTCAACGATGTGCTAAAGACATTATTCGTACCAAAAGTGTAACGAGTTTTTTTTTAACTCGAGAAGTTAGATTGTCATTTCCGTTTTCTTCAATGGACTGTTCTGTTTGTTGTTAAAATTTGAAAAAGAAAATAAAGTAAAAAACTTTGGATGAGGCGAAGTTTTCTGCCTGAGAGTACTTGGAAACCTTTTTTTGTTGGGGGGGAAGGGGGGAGGGGTCACGTTTTGCGGAGTGGGAATGTTTGTTTGTTGTAACTTTGAGAAAAATAATGACATAACCCTCTCCTGTTTGCATCTTAATTTTTCGTCGGTGTCATCCCACTATTTGCAAAATATAGCTTCTAATTTAATATTCTCTGACCAGCAAGCGGAAAGTAGAAATGCTGCTTATGCGTATAAAGGTCTAGATGTCTCGACGAAGAAAACATTTATAATTACAATGAGTTGTGACGTTAGCATTTAAGAAAAGATTCGTTTTAATTCTTTTGCCTGACATACGTTCCAGTTCTCTCAAATTCAAACGCGACCGGAACACAATCTGCCCATGGTGCACCTAAACAATGATAACTAGCTGTTCTATGGGGAAGCCTTGTATGAAACTGATTCGCAAAAATTTGTTGTAGTGCACTTTTGCAATCAATATTTTTGGAATCAATTTAGGACTAGAAAACAATTTCCTATCAAGATCATGTGAATGCTGAAAAAAAAAAGGTCCCATGCTTCGCTATTGATCCAGTTTGCTACTGACAGAAATGGTTGCCATGGTTACAAAGGCTCTATGACAATAATCAATCTGAGAGTAAACAGCAACAGGATAGGATCAGAAACTTTCCATTTTTGACGAAAGTGTAAATTCCATTTTAGAAAATATTTTGCTCTATAGGAACAGACCATATGATCTGTTTCCAAAAGCTTGAGACTTGCAAGGAATTGAGACAGTAAAAAATTCCCGTAAAGAAAGTTGAACCGTCTGTACCTTTCACTAATCGAGTTCACGATTCATACTGTAAATTACGGAGAGTGTTTCTTCCGTTCGTATATATAGTCTAAGTCTGAAACGCGCGGGCAAAAAATCCGAGTGAAAAAACCCCGAGGTTCCGAAACTTACGATAGGGACCGAGAAAAAGTAATAATAATTATTATATGTCAATCTAGCGGACCATACTGTGAAATATGGTTCGCTAAACTGACTAATCACGGCTCACATACTAAATAAAAAAAATAAATTTAAAATTTATTTCTTTCGTGAGTTATGCGACGTATATTCCGAATAATTGCTCTGCTTCGATAATTCTCATAATATATATATATATATATATATCTGCATATACAAATAGCTACAAAATAAATAATTATAATATCTCAGAAAGGAGTTGGTTAACCATTCACTCCAAGAAGAGATCAAAATGCACCTTTTCCCGAAACTATTAAAAATTATGCTGCAAGTAAGTAATGAGTGTAGACAAACTGATCAGCCCAACGGTGTATCATTTCTCATTACTAGTTTACAAGGTGACGTATGAGAGCAAGAGGGGAGAATTCCTGATTAAATCTTGAGAGCTAAGTGGCTAAGACAGCCCACAAGCTCGTGCCTGTTTCCAAAATATCTCTTTTATAAAATCGTAAAGTTCCATGTCAGCCCAGTTTGCTCGTTTTATCTTAGAAATCATTTCCTCACTAACAGAAACGTTCTTGCCTCTAACACCTTCATTGACTCTCAATTCACTGGGGTTCCTTGGTACAACTGGCACGAAAAAGGGCAGTCGCCTTTGTAGAATTTTTAAAGTTAATTGAAAATGTTCCAGCAAACCAACAACAGCGTAATGTTGTAATATGTTTTTCTTCGCTTTAATGAGCGCGTTAGGCGCGTCGCTCTTGCAAAATCTGTCCGTTCCACAGAAAAAACGCGTCATGACATTACGTCTGCAACCTTGGCTTTGTTTCTCGAAACATTCTTCAATAGTTTCGTTCCATTCGCCGCTGTCAATCATCTGTTGTATTCTATCCTTGGGTCGGTTTGTACTTCGCATGTAAGAGTAATGAGATATAAATCTTGCAACTGGCTCTCGAACTTGATTAATGTAAGTATGAGAACGCAATTCTAGGTCCAAGTTGTTTCTGAAGAAAAAGTGTGCATTAAAAAGCACTTTTCGACTTCCTCTGACTTTACGTTCAATAATCATTGGATATGGTGCAGAGACGCCCTTGTCATAGAAATCTTCTGTAGTTTCTGTCATAAAGTAAGAACAAACGCAGCTTCTAATTAATATCTATGGTCACAACGGACAATAAATAAACCGAAAAACAGCGCCATTAACACAGCCTCAGTATGCATTTTCTGTTAATTATTTTGAATACATTTCCTTAGCTCTTAGATCTTATTGGTTTCTGCAGAAATGTATCTCTATTCTGGTTGGTTGTTGCATGCGACACTAATTTCAGAGGATTTAGATGGGTATCACTGAGTCGTCGCCAACAGAATATACAGGAAAAACTGTAAAAAAAATTGACTGCCAATGAGGGGAGATCGTAAACATGTTAGAGTGGCTCAGGGGAAGATCAAGTAAATTTTATCGTGATACAATCAAGATTCTCCGACCCCCTTCCCCCCCTCTTTCTACCAGGCGGAAGATAATGAAATAATGACCACAAACTATGACAAGTCATGAACACTTTAAGTAGTTTGCTACAAAAAATACTCACGTTTGGTGTACAGATAATCCATCACGTAACTTAAGAAACCAAACAACGCACCCGTCGTTTCACTTCCGGTCTTAAATATCCTGTTATAAAGAACCACATCAGGTAATATGGGCTTACATGATGCTACCATTGGAAACAGCAACAAACCGTTATTTGCGCCAATGTGCACACTTTGTCCAAGTTCATTTCTTGGCAGTTTGAACCGTCGTAAATTGTCCAACAACCCTTGAGTGTACACATTATAAGCCATAATCCTGGTTACACTTGATTTCCATTTTTTTGGAGGTTTTTCTCGTATTATAGCCAGCGAAGTGTAGAATTTCTTCTGCCATTGCTTAACGTCATATACGGTGACTTCTTCAAGCCAAGATGTAGAATTTTTGTTATAGACGTTATCTTTTTGTTGATCATAAAAATAAGGTGTTATTCTGCTAGGTTTGTCCAGTTTTTCAATGATGACCCATCCGCAAAGGAACAAAGTGACAATAAAAAACAACCAGATTTTTTTGATATGTTGCACGAACGTACATTTAATTTCCATAAAATAATATGAAGGAAGCTGACCTTCGTATCACTGTGAGAAGAGAAAAAAACATGTTAAAAGTAAAGAGGAAGTAAATTCTTGCAAGGTACGAAAGAATTAAGGAAGGAACGAAGGAACGAAGGAACGAAGGAACGAAGGAACGAAGGAACGAAGGAACGAAGGAACGAAGGAACGAAGGAACGAAGGAACGAAGGAACGAAGGAACGAAGGAACGAGGGAACGAAGGAACGAGGGAACGAAGGAACGTAGAAACGAAGGAACGAAGAAGGAAAGAAGGAATGAAGGAATTTAGGAGCGAAGAAACGAAAGATCAAAGGAACGAAGAAACGAAAGAACAAAGGAACGAAGAGACGAAAGAGCTTACTTAGCTCAGTCATCACTTTCACCATCAGGAGATATTTTAGACTTAGAAAATATTCATTGGGCCATATAACCCTTCAGATAACTTCAGAGAGCATAATTTCAAGTTAACAAATTAAGTTTAAAGTAATTTAACCCCACTTAACTAATTTAACCGTTGTAGAAAGATGTGATTTTTTGAGGTCACGCAATCTAACATTGCGTGACTTTATAACATAACGCTGTGAAAATCGTCTCCAGGACGTTACGACGAACCTTGCGCGGCTGTGCGTTTACAAAATAATTTACAATGAAACTGACTCAACCTTTTTCCCTTCCTTCACGAAGTATGTGATTGAGCGGACCTAGGGAGCAGATATCTCAATAAAATGATGACCCACAATTATCATGGCGAAAGTTTGACGTACAATTTAAAAAATCATGTTTACACATACTTTAATTTAAGAAAAATTATCTATTTTAGAATTGACGGAAAAAATGTCTTTATTAAAGACAGAAAAAAAATATACTTGCCATTGCAGTGAGATTTTCAAACGGTTGTCGTGAAGTTCTCACACTTTTGTTGAGGCGTTCATTGTGTGCTGACTTGAAAAATTTTGCTATGATTCTTGTGGACTACCGAACAAATTGCTGCCCGAAGGCAAATATGGTTGATGTCAAAGCAAGATGATTTGGATCTCTCAACTGAGTTGATAATATAAATTAGCCACCGTAAAGAGTTTCTGAAGCTGACGTTTCATGGACTTAGCCCTTCTTCAGGGCGGATGACGCCAAAGCGAAATGTCCGCTACGGTGGCCAGTTTACATTATTATTTCATTCTCAGTTGATACAACCAAATTATCCAAATACCCCTCAACGTCGCAGCACCACATTTTTTGTTGAAACTATTTTTAGTCTAAGTCAAGCAAGCTTTTCAGTCCTTTACATTTTGCTGTCGCCAAAGGCTGTTAATAAAGAGCTTCTTTACGCATTTCGTAAATTTCATTGAATACAGGATGTTGGCCTTTATCCACTTGAAGATATTACGGTTTGTTCTACGTTTCCGTTTGCGATCAACCGTATTTCTAATATAGTGAAAACTCCTTCAAAATCTAAAACGTCAAGAGGAAATATTCTTAACTAGTGCTTTGTTGAAGAAACGGCTTTTAAAAACAACCAGAGCTATTTTAGTTTTGTGAATCATTTGAAGGATATGAGAGGTAAATATCACATGCATTTCGTGACTCACTTGATGCACATGTTTGAGATCGTACCAGATTCTTTTGTTCACACGGGATAAGAATACGGTGACCATTGTCTGTTAGGTATCTCATTCTTTAGTATTTGACGATTAAAGAGATTTGGACAGTCGCGGTACTCTATACATTTACTTCAAACTTAACAGCACTCTTACAAATTGCAGACGAAAGTCTACTTTGTTGGTGTTGTCACTCCGCTCCGATCCTATATCAGAATATCAACAAAAGAAACATACCTTTTAAAAAAAGTGGCGTTCCACTCGTTTGTTTTGCGTAGAGGATACTCGTCGACGTTTGCGAAAACTTATGTTTCGTCTCCCTTCTCTTGGCAGGATTACTCTGATTGTTCGAGAATAATCGACACAATTACTCGTGTTTTTGCTTCGATCGCCACGCGCTAGTCCGATTGATAACTTGTCTCAGGAAGCATTCATCGAAACCAGTGCTATGTCGACTTATTCCGTTGAAGCAAGGTGTGTTGACCCGACTTTGAGTGTTTTTCCCCTGCTCTTCAGTCTCAAACGTCTACAACACCAATATGATAAACTGAGTAAATTTGCATAAGTATTTGTCGGCCGCTCAGGCGTTAACTATTAACAAAATAGGTCCGCAATGCGTACTTGTGTGGGATTTTATTGACAAAGTGTTTGGAAGGGGTTTTTGAGCGGAAGCAAACCTGTCGCTCACTGTGAGTCAACTGTACTACAGGGGTGATATTAGGCCTGGAATCAACAGTCTGAATAGTAATTTTTGTGTGGAAATTATTTGAACAAATACAGATTCACAGGAGGGATCTGGGGTATTAACTTTTCCTTTTATCATGCAATATGCCTTTCCTTCCCTCACTGGAAGCTTTTTGGCGTGTTTTTGAACGTTTGGTAATCGTCTTCAACAAATAAATTACCTCTTGGTGGCTTAGGCTATTTATTTGTTTATACGGCAATACTGGAAATACTTGGAGCAGTAAATATTTTCGTAACAGTCATTGAAAAAAAATTGAAAAAATTTCTGCTACTACTTTTTAACTCGTGGATACACGATAGCGTAGAAACGAGTTCTTGTGGGCGCTCTGCGATATGCAAATTAGCGTGGACTCTTCGTAATTAGTCGTAATTAGTCGGCTTCGAACTCGAGATCTATCCTTCCGAAGAAGTAAGTCCAAAGTCGTGGCGCTATTATGATTGCACTGATCGTTACGATATTTATTGTCTTTACACGCCTGTTTCGACATTTACTATATTGAAATGGACTTCAAATGTTTCAGATTAGTGCTATGATCAACTTAAAAACCAAATTTGAAGCGTCTTCGAATCGTCCATGCGCCGAACATAACGAGGACCAGCGAGAATCACGAAGAGTTTGTGAGTGACAGCAAGCTGTTGACACAGAAATTCCCACGGAAACATGTACACATGACATAAAAAAATGGTAATTTGCAGCATTATTTCTTTCTACGCCAATTTGGGTCTTTCCGTTGTAATCGTTTCGTTTTGTTATTCTTCTATGCAAGCGTGACTGTTTTGATGGTAAGAATGAAAGATGATCGCTTTCCACAAGTCGTTGCCGAGCACGTGACTATAATCTGGCCGGTGTTGTTTTGATCACTTGACAATCTTTTTCGCTGAAAATACAGGACGACTTCCTATTTCAAGGAATGTTTTTCCAATTAATTTCTATCGCATCGGTGTAAAAAAGTACAGGTATATGGGTGTTCTGAAAAACAAAAGGGAAATTCAAAACTACGAGAAATTGCGAGTAATCGGCCTCTTGTACTACACGCGGGTTTTTTTGGTGTAACATGCGTGTGTTTCCCGTAAGTTACAAGCACTTTACGCACGTGGGAATGCTGCAATCACGAATTTTATATTACGTGAAAGTCACGCATGTGGTTGTTTGCTCACTTCACTAATATGGTGAAACAGAGAATTAACTCTGAAGTGTAAATTAAAGTGCTATTTAAACCCATGAATAACCCACAGGGCGTTAGCCCTAATAAAGGGAAACAGGGAACCACACGAGGCAAAGAAAAAATCTTTTGACCTCGGTGGGAATCGAACCCACGACCTCCGGATTAGATCTACCGTTACTCTGCCGACTGAGCTACGAGGTCGCACAGAGAAAGTCGGGGACGATTCAGGATGGTGAATCGAGGCGAAGAGAAAGTAAGGGTACATATGAATGTTGTGCCGCGTAGCACTGGGAACACAAATGGTGAAACAGAGAATTAACTCTGAAGTGTAAATTAAAGTGCTATTTAAACCCATGAATAACCCACAGGGCGTTAGCCCTAATAAAGGGAAACAGGGAACCACACGAGGCAAAGAAAAAATCTTTTGACCTCGGTGGGAATCGAACCCACGACCTCCGGATTAGATCTACCGTTACTCTGCCGACTGAGCTACGAGGTCGCACAGAGAAAGTCGGGGACGATTCAGGATGGTGAATCGCGGCGAAGAGAAAGTAAGGGTACATATGAATGTTTTTGCCGCGTAGCACTGGGAACACAAATGGTGAAACAGAGAATTAACTCTGAAGTGTAAATTAAAGTGCTATTTAAGCCCTGTGGGTTATTCATGGGTTTAAATAGCACTTTAATTTACACTTCAGAGTTAATTCTCTGTTTCACCATTTGTGTTCCCAGTGCTACGCGGCACAACATTCATATGTACCCTTACTTTCTCTTCGCCGCGATTCACCATCCTGAATCGTCCCCGACTTTCTCTGTGCGACCTCGTAGCTCAGTCGGCAGAGTAACGGTAGATCTAATCCGGAGGTCGTGGGTTCGATTCCCACCGAGGTCAAAAGATTTTTTCTTTGCCTCGTGTGGTTCCCTGTTTCCCTTTATTAGGGCTAACGCCCTGTGGGTTATTCATGGGTTTAAATAGCACTTTAATTTACACTTCAGAGTTAATTCTCTGTTTCACCATTTGTATTCCCAGTGCTACGCGGCACAACATTCACTTCACTAATATGTTTGTTTGCTTGTTGTTGTTTTTTTTGGTATCCTGGAGTATTTCAGGAGGGGTTGCAGACTTAACTGTGGAATAATTGTTTAATGCAGGGTTGTCAATAAAGGTTGCAGTTAGTAATTAGCCAAGATGCTAAAGGAGCTGCCTTGAAATTTCAGGACTGTGTGTTATGTAGTTTATTTTTGTCTTTTGTAAATGGTTGTTAAACTGGACAACTCTTAGAAAGATGACTTCAAACTTAATTTTAAAAGGCCTGTTCTGGTACCAAATGAATAAGCAGCATTTCCTTATTAATAGTTTTGCAAGTTTCTCATTACAAATTCCTCTGAAAAAAGAGAAACAACTCTTTTCATAACTATTTACTGCTTTCTTTTGTTGCTCTCTTAACTTAAAAACAATGTACATCATGATAAAGTAATTTGTTATAGGACACCGTGAAATGAGGCAGTAAAAGCAGTAAAAGATATTTGTGCCATCAACACTTTTGAAAAATTGCTTAACATTTTATTTAGCGAAGTATACTGTTGATATTTCGGCCTTACAACACTATTGTTTTCCCCAACTATGACTGATATGTCTCTATATGAAGTACTAAACTTGTTTCTCCGCTGGCCACTCGTATTTCCGTCTTTTCTTCATCCCCCACTCGTCGCCCGTGATGTAGTAACTCCCGTACAATACACTATGAAAAAACGCCTACTGGAATCCAGTCTTCACGGCTCACTGAACGCAAATAGAAACCACGAGACAAGCACTTCTCTCTCGTGGACAAATAAATAAAGAAATAAATTTCGCGGGCGTTGACAAAGTGTGGGAAATCCCACACAAAAAGGCGGTCAAATAGTAGGAGAGAAATGATAAGTTTTGAGCTCGGTAAAGAAATAAAAAAGATGTTTCTCGTCTTGTCACGAGCGTAGGACAAAGAAAAAGGAATCGAACTTCTTTCGAAGAAATCTCATCCGCGCGAAATCCGAAGATCTGAGTTCCTAATTGAGACTCAGAATTTTTTCTTTGTACCATGCTCGTGAAAAGGTGAATATTTTGAAGATATGGAATATTTTAGGACGTTTTTAAATGAAATAGAATTTTCGCGAGAGTTTTTGATGATGATGATGATGATGATGAGAAAAAAATCGAGAAGTTTCTAGACAGATATTTTCAGGCATTTATGGTGCCTTTGTTCCTAAGCCTAAGTTCCTAAGCCGTTTGCTTTTTTTCCCCTTGCAGCAGCGAGGCAGAAAGCCGATTACAGGTACAAGGTCCTGCATGGAACTTTTAATACTAAATTACTTAACTAACCTTTCCATGAATGGCAAACTTTTAGCTTGTCTTTTTGTTTTTTTTTGCTTTTAAGTTTCTTTGATAAAGTGAAATTCTACTCTTGTCAATTTCTTTTTTAATCTTTTTCTTGCATGAGAATGAAACAGTTTTACACCCAAACGAGCCCAAATGACGAGGACTGGAGGTAGGCCTAGTAAGGAGCAAGGACTGGTAAGGAATAAGGGCTATGTAACCTGGTGATTTGCTAGGTTGCCTCGCAGTTATAAAACATGGCGGCTTCATGTGGTTTCTTGAGAAAGGCATCTAGTTTTTTATATTTGCGACGCAACTGTAGATCCATTCTTCTTTCCACAAATGTAAGCATAAGGCCATATTCTAGCGTAACTGGAAGTACAGAGGACGAAAACTTCGAAGAAATGTTGAGGAATTCTAGGTTTGTCAAATTGGGTCGACCTGAAGGAAAAATAGTGGCTGGGAAAATAACGCACATCGTGGACAACGGTGCGAAAAAAGATTTGTATATAGACTTTGGCTGGAAGTTTCACGCGGTTTGTACGGAAGGGAGAAACAGAGCAAGGTATAAACATGATGTTTGCCGTTGAATTTAAAAGAAATGAAAATAATTAATTGGCGGGGTAGGGTGATACCCTATTTATAGAATCAAAAGGTATATTCTCCATATTGTTCTCTTTACATTTCCTTTGATACTGACAAGGAAAAGTTATTTAACTCTTTAACTCCTGAGATCTGATTGTTAATTCTCCCCTCTAGCTGCTACACATTTCCTCACATATTAATAATGAGAATTTGGTGTTAGATTAAGATAACTTCTACCTGATAAGTTTGAATATACTCATCACCTATTTGCAGGATAATGTAAGGATATTATAGGGAGAAGTTTCATGTTGATCACCTCTGGGAGGTAAAGGGTTAACAGTCCAGAATATTCTTAGTTTGTGATCATTTTCTATTATTTTTATGACTTTTAAGTTTAATCCAGCTGTTTTACTGTAAGGAGTAATTAGATGTCACATTTAGCTTAGTGTTTGATTTTTTTTAACTTTACTTGACTTCATTAAGTGACCAAGAAAAAACATATCCTCACAAAATCAATAAAATGTCAAGCAGATAAGTGATGAGAACAGAGAAAATATCAATTAGGGGATTATCAGTTGATATAATACCTAATAATATACATGGAAAAATTACTCAGTTCTGATTGGTTAAGATAAATGCAGTTTTCAGGTAATTCAGTGCAGAAGAGAGTTAATTCAGTGCAGAAGAAGGTTAATTCAGTGCAAAGAAAGAAACAAATCAGACAGTCTGATTGGTCAATAATCAAAGAAACTCACATATAGCCAATCAAATGCGAGCCTTGGATGTTGCAACAAAATTTGAAAATTTGAAAATTTGCGAGCAAAACAATGGCCGGCATTTTAAGTAGGTTTTCTTTTGCCACCGCAGCTGAAAAACAGCTTAAACAATGAAAACACTGTAAAAGGCGCTGCTTTTTGGTTGTTGATTTGGAAAAAGTGGTGTTCAGAGAAGGGAATTGCCGAGGAAATTGAAAATTACTTGTTAATTTTTTCAAAGACCACAAATTGCACTCGCCCTACGGGCTCGTGCAATTTTGTTAGTCTTTGAAAAAATTTACTTGTGCTTATTTATTCCAAATTGCACTCGCAATCATGTGATTACCTAATATACAAATTCACCAAATTAACATCATAAGAATTGTATAGAAGATAGTAGGGAGAATTACTGATGAGATCGTGGGAGTGTAAGAGTTAAGAGTTAAATGCCACAGTTCCATTCATAATGCTTTTATGCTTTCTTTTTTGTTTTGTTTTTGTTTCAGTTACTACAATGTGGATGACCTGGTAAGATTAAAACTGATTAAACTGGAAGCTGCAGAACATTTTCTTGGTCAAACCAGACACATAACATTATGCGAGGCTGATGCTACTCTAGAGGGGAAGTTGGATCCACTTTATAGATACAGTGTGTTGGAAAAGGAACTCAATTGATCATTTGTGAAATACTCCACAATAATTTTTGATGACATTAATGTAACAGTAATATTTTGTGAATCATTTCAATGTTTTCCTATCTTGTTTTTATGTCCTAATGTGGCTGAAATGAATGGTTATTCATTATTCATTCATACTTGGGCTCCCATCACTTGCCTGCAACTGAATAATAACTTCAGGAAAATGATATGAGTAACATAAATATCTTAAATTACCTTTAATTGCAACTGCACAACAAACCTTTACACCCTAACTTAAGTATGCATTCTATTCTATTTGCATTTCCTGCAGTACTCACGAGAAAAGCAAGACTTTAACAAACATAAAGTTCTTTAGTCAATAATCATTTCCTTAACTCTCATTATCTAAATGTTTGATTCTAGGATGATACTGAAAGGAGAAATTAGATGTTAGTCACTCTTAGGGGTTAAGGGAATTTTTCAGGACAAACTGCTGTTAAAGTGATGACAATAACTTGTTCTATGAAGGATCCCCTTGGAAAATTGGGAAAAAACTTGAAATGCATAAGAACTGTAAACAAATGGAAGCAAGATTAATGCCTCGATTTCTCAGAAGTTACTATTTTGGCTTATATGATGTCAAACAGTTGCCACTATTATTCTTAGACAATAGCTTGTGTTCACATGAGTCCCATGCAATGAGTTCATTTAGATAAGAGTGGCAATTATGAAGCATGCAGGCCATAAGTCTAAGTGGAAAATATATGGTTCTGGTATTTTGAGTACAGACCAAGAAAACAAGGTTAGTGAGATATTAATAATTTCTCTGAAGCGTTTGAATTTAGTAGGCTGCACTGTGAAATATGGCCTGTTAAATTGACCAATAATAACACAAATACTTTATGGTTCAGTTCAGTAAAGTACAACAGACTATCAGCTGCAGTGTATGTATTAGCCATGATCAAACCCTCATTCAGTAGAGAGGATGCTTTGTAAAGCAGATTATGTTATATATTAATGTTACTCTTAATAATATTATCATGTGATTAAATTAATTTCATTGTCTTTGAAAGTTGTCAATTATGATAAGTTTGTAATAATCGTGAGACCCAGTCCCATTTTAAAAAAATAAGTTCCCTTTGGGATAAAACTGGCTAAGATTTGGTATTCTGTAGTTTCAAGCAAATTTCTCAAAAAAATATAATTATCCTTACTTGGATATAATACCTGCTTTTTGCAACACACTTGCATTAAGGAACTTTCCTTTTTTCACACTAGTACCTTTAACCTTGTTTGTTGATATTTGAAACTTTGAATGATAAATAAAATAACTTAGTTACCAGTAACTGTTCTCTATAATGCATTGCTGCACGCATTTTGGTGCACACCGTAATTTGTGAATAAGCACTCAGGCCCTTATTTAAAATTTCAGCCTAGGGGAGGAGCACTTATTGGAAGGAGGATGCCCCCAATTGAGGAGGGTGCTTATTAATCAATTATTATTCTGTACTGAAGCTTGAAAATTTATAAGCAAGGTGGAAATAGAAACAAGTTTGCCTTTCATCCCTGCTATTTGAGAAAGGGAGGAGGAGTGAGGCACTTGTTTGATAAATATGACCTTAGGGGGTGGGCACTTATTCATGGGAAGGTGCTTTTTGGGGGAAGGCCCTTATTAGAGAACATAAGTGCTTATTTTAGGAATGCAGTATATCATTTCAGTGAGGTCACTTCAAATTTTACAAATAAAATGGTTTTTAAACTCATATTTTATACCTAGGAATTGATCCTTTTGGTCAACTTCATGTATCACAAGGCTCTACCAATTATTGAATAGTTTTTCCTTGTAACTGAAGATGGTGTTTTATCAGGTCCACACAGGTCTGATGGTCAAATCGCACTGCTTCGTCAAGTGGTGAAAATCCCCACCTAAAAACAAATTCACCTCTATTAACAAGCTGCTTGCCATTTGTGCTTTGAAAATTCTTGAAGGAGATAATTTGATAGGAAATGTTTGCCATGAAGCTTATGTGATGCACTAATTTTCAAACTTCTGTTAAATTTTTCCAGGGTGTTAAAATACAGAAAAGAATAAACAGATATAATTTGTATAAGACAATCAAAGATAGGGTTTAAGTCTTTGACATTAGAGGCTCATAACCGCACATGCTTAACAGCAGTTTCTGTAGCACAAAGTGATAAGAGCACAACCACTCCCCCTTCCCAATTGTTAGGAGAGCCTGATGAAGGGGGGGGGGTGGGGGATGGGGGGTTACCTTATGATGGAGTGGCATACTCCTTTTCGCTTCATGCTAAGGAAAGTGCAGTAAGCTGTGGCTGGGTTGGCCACTTGGCTCCAGTACAAACATAACCTTTATTTCTTTACATGTACAATTCATAGTCAATTTACTACCGAGAAAAGAAAAAGTAAATGAAGAGAATTTAATTCTTGTCCTCCTGTACCTATCTTTTGGATCAACTGGAACCTCACATTTCTCTAGAAGAAATTTGATGACCTCCTGATGGCCTATCAACACAAAAGATTAAGAAAAAAAAAAAACAGGTTGACAGATGACCAGTATCATGGGTATCATCTAAATATTGCTACCTCATTTCTTCTTGTTGAGAAGGCTTACATGCCCAGCCAAAGACTGTTGTTGTTATTCATTGGGCTTACATAATGATATATTTTTGGAATTTGGAAGATAAAAGAAAAGATCTCAACGTGAAGAATTGTTAAAGTGACCCCTCCAAGTACACAACCCTGTGACTATCCAATAGGGCTTAATTCTACTGATTAGCCATAGACCAGCAGGGAAGAAAATTTTTAGAGCTTCTCTTTTTAAGGCTTGGCTGTATCTATAAATTAAACCTCAGTGTGTTTTTCTCCTAAAAAAATATTAATTATCCACTGTATTTTCCTTACCATTTATATATTTTGTACCACTGTTATCTTACAAGTGAAGAAAAAAATCTATAAAGATCTGCTCTACTTGAAAATTATATTCTTTCCCCCTCAATACCTTGAGCAGCGGCAACATGTAAAGCTGTCCTTCCATCGTAGTTTTGCATAGTCATGTCTGTGCCTGACAGATAATATCTAAAACCATTGACAGAGGTAAATTTGAGTTCAATCTAGCTAATGTGCATGTACACATGCATAAGTATAATTAAAATGGTCTCCAAATGGTACTACCAAGTGCTACTTGTAAAATCAAGCATCTCTTTTCAATTGAATTTTTTTTTTGTCATGTTCTAGTGAATGAATGCATGAAACAAAGTTTCTCTCTATATACAGTCATTCTCTATAGCCCTATTTTGATGTTTAAAATTCAACATTTAACAAAATATCTCCACAAAGTAAAGTTACAAAGATTTTTACCTTGTACCATCAAATGATGGCTATTTTTGATGTTGAAGTTTAAAATATCAGAATCCAGTCATAAAAAATAGAATGATTTGACAAATTCACAATATGTGGCATGCTACAAAGTCATGTAATTTTAATCAATAGGACTGTCGTAGTTAGCTGAGTGTAATGGCTCGCAAGTAAATGGAGCATAATAAGTATGGATTAACAAAAAGGAGTAAGGAGTACAAAAAAAATATAAAATAGGTAAGAATGATAAAGTGTATGTTGTAAGTATAGTGTCTACCTAATTGCAATGACCATGATATTGGTAAATGTGAATTCATGTAATATGTTGATATTGTATATCATCTTAAAAGGATCATCATTATCATTACTAAATATAAAACTCTAAGCCATCAACATCACCTCCTTAAGGCTGTTACATCTCCATAACTTGCAGCATAAAGAAGAGAAACAACTTTTTCTCCCTGATGATAAAAATTCAACATTCAGTTATTTTCTTTGCACATGAAATTCTACTTAAAAATGTAAACAGTGATTCCATCAGAAAGTAAAATTATTGTTAGAATTAAATTTCAATCAAATAACCTGAACTTAATAAATACTGTTTAAAATATTAATAAAACTTCCTGGTCCTTTAGAATTTGGCACTTACACAAACATGATAGTAGTACATAATATTTTATCAAAGTTTGCTTTTCTTTTTAAAATTCAGTTACTCCTTGCCTTTGCAAACTATAGTTTTATCAGAGGACCTAAGTTCAAATTATGAATCATAACTTGATCAAACTGTACCTGTACTTCAGCCTTTCTTCTGCGAGGGTCCAGTTTTCTACCTGATGAAGCACCCTTCAAGTCATAGTTATGGAAATCAAACAAGCTGACAAGTTCCTGCAAAATATATGGTCGTCACAGCCTCTAAAGAATCTTTCCCATCAAACTTACTGGAACAGATTGTCAGAGTATTATTCTTGATCAAGACATTCATTTCCATTCAATACTCTGTAGATTTATCCTCTTGTCACTCTTATACATGTAGTTCAATACAATTGTCATCATTGTTCTTAATTGTTATCTTTGACCTAACATCACTGTTATCCTCAATAACACAGTTAATCTGTTAATATCGTAATTGCCATCACCATCATCGTCTTTATGTAATTATCATCAGCATCATCTTCACCATCATTGTAGTCAACACAATTCTTCTTAACATTGGTGATTAGAGATGAATGCAGAATTTCACACAAAGAGGGCCAAAGGAATTGTGGCAAGAGCACTGAGTCCGCCCCCTTTTTTGAAATGTAAGGATAGTGGCAGGCTCTCTCTTTCCTCGCCCCCATGACACAAAATTCCACCTAGATCACCAGAATCACCTTCATGAAAGCTCTGTGCACATGGAGCTTTTAATTATTTTGTTAACTTTGCTTCATTATTATCATTACCTTGCAAAACTGCATTCCTCTGACACTGTTACCTAGATCATCCAGTGGTGGCGACCAGACCATCATACCACAAACTTTAGGCACAACTATCAAGACTGCACCACTTACACCTGACTTGGCTGGCAAGCCTACCTGGAAAAAAAAAAACAATTGAGAAAATTCAAGAAAATGCTATAAGTCAGTTTAGAAGCCAATTAAGGATCTTGTTAGTAAATTTTTTGGATCAGCTGATCATTTACAATGTAGCTTTGAAAATCTCAGTGTCTCTACACTGAAATCAGAACACCATGGAAATATTTCTGAAAATAAAAGTTGTGCTAAGGAAACAAGCCACCTGCAGGCAGAAGATCACAAAACCGTAGGCAGTAACTGAAAATAGTTTGTGGTTTTGTGGCTTAAATTGACTTCCATGTTGTCCTAATTCCTAATGAAAAAGGTCATATCACAATGTTTAAAAATAAAATATTTCAGGTTTTCAAAGTTTTCTGAATTTAACAACTAATAAACTAATAAAATAAACTCTGTGCATTGACTATTCTCCTTACATGAAAGGCAAATTGTCCAGAGTAATCATACAGTCCACAAGAAAGCATGAGAGACAGTGTATGTTGTACAGTCTGTGAGCTGAATACCTGTAAGAATGAAAACATGTTTTCAACCAATGACAAAGCCACTTTGCTGTATACACTAAAACAAAACATCAGCCACTCCTCTTGATTTTTTATCAAAGTGGCAGAAGTAATTTGGCAATAAGTTTTCAATTTTTTGCTGATAAGACAGTCACCAAGAGCCAGGAGAAAGTGCTAATGTCCCCTGGCACAAATTTCTTGGATGAAAAAAGTTATCAAATGAATTATAAATAATAGCCTAATTAATGAAAAACGTATAATCAATACACAAAGTTCTCATATTTTAAAAATTAACACATAATGATTACTTTTTCACCAGTCAAAGGACAAATTCCTCCATTTGCCAGGGTTGCTGCCATAATACTACCAGCATCACAGTTGGTTTCCGTGGAGCAAGTCTACGAAAAAATATTGCTGCCATTTGAATTAATCACAGTTGAAATTCTGGGGAAATTAAGATATCCAGTGTATGACAGTAGAAAATAACAAGTTGAGTCTGTAAAATAAATGATACTTACATGAAAATAGAGTTCAAAAGTATCCATCAGATTTGTGTTAGGTGGAAAAGCCTTAAAAAAAAATGAAGAAAATCAAACTGATATCATTGGGCACAGTTAATATCTAGTGACTCTTCTCCATCTTTACAGCATTTGGAATTTGTTATTTATTTCATATTTATTCCTGGTCTTGTTGGTCCTTAAAGAAGAGATCCATGAAAATGGGACCAAGAAACAAGCAGCACAATTTTGCGAGTGTGCTCATGCTTATACTCACAATTCAATGCAACACTAATATTCATTAACCCTTAACACCCAATCATCAGTATTTATATTCTCCATACTGTTTCCTGTACATTTACTAAGGTGCTGACAAGGAGAATTTGTCAAACAATCAAGTTTCTTTAGTTGGTGATCATTTCTTTTATTCTCATTACCTTAATGTGTGATTCAGTGGTGATATTGTAAGGAGAAAGTAGATCCTAGTATACCTTTTCATAAAGTGCTCAATGCTGTGGTAGCAGAGCTGTGCATATATAAGTGAAAGAATCAAAAAGGACACATCGATTCTGTCTGACGATTCTGTTTAATGAGTGCTTAGGCACGAAACTCAGAGTAACAGAGAATCGATGCGTCCTCTTTGATTCTATATATATATGATTCTATGATTATTATATATATAATAATAATTGATTAAAAATAGTCAATTATTTATTATCAATAATTACAATTTGTTTAAACAGATTAGGTTTAATGTTTAGTGTTATGATAAAGTTCAGTTTTGTTGTACCAGACAATTTTCAATTTCTCTAAGGTGTGTCCAAATTTCTGCCCGGCTGCTGCTCTACAAAGAACTTTACTTAGTTTGTATTCTAAATTTTTACTGAGCTTGCTGTGTACTTTCATGCATCATGTATGTTCCACCAACCTTGTGAGCATTCATGTAGTATCCCAGAGCATAGTTTTTGTCAGCAGTTTCACGCTCAGATAAAAAGCTAAAAATATTAAAAATGAATTTATTCACCAAAATCAGTAGTAATGAATTGATAATCATATAAAATACAGCAGATCACAAGAAGTTTACACAAGTTCAAGTGATGACAGTCATGTGATGTATTGATATTGGTGAGGGAAGTCTCTCAATGTCTATAATAATTATTGATAATAACCTCATGTTAATGTTATCTGCCTCAGTTTTGATAGTTCATGATATCATGCTCAACCTCATCCAATAATTCCTCATCATAGTGATTATTATAGTAATAACAATTATAACTTTATAATATAGCTTTTCATCACTTCACCCTATAAACCTGTCTCTTTTCACTATTTATTTTCATATTTTTGAGATGACTAGGAAATTTTGTTGTGATTGCAATAAGCCATTTCTGATATATTTAAATTCAAACTTTTCTCAGAGGCTTGGGGGAATAATAAAAACAAAAGAAATTATATTGAGGATGAATAATTAATCTCTGTTGTTTTATTCACCCATTAGCCTCAGAGCCAAGTTTGAATTTTAATATATCAAAAATGGCCTATTGAAACATAATGATATTATTAATAGACGAATCAATGATAAGTAGTCAGAATGACTAATTATATTAAACCATAACAATTTTTATCATGACTGAACAAAGAAACATAACTTACGTAGCATTACTAAATCCAATGTATTCCCCACCAGCTATATGTTTAAATTTTTCCTGAACCTTTAAATATAAAAACAACATATTGTTATAAAATGATGCCTTGTCCTTAGCTTATTCATCTGAAAGTAGGCAACACTAGCTATATCAATAGTTAGAGACATAGAAAAAGTCTGAACACTTATAAACAAATGGCCCATGTCAGCCGATATCTGAGTTCTGACTAGTTACTTTAACAGTGAATACTCTCACATATAGATGATCCAGATATGATGCCCACGAGCACTCCACCACAACCACAACCTAGTAAGGACTTACTCATGGGCCTGAGATGTTCCATATGGTTTCAAACATGCTATCCCTTAAATTCCCTCTGCAGGTGGACTTGACATTTACATTATTATAAAAACTTAAGTTATTTCAATTAATTAATAGAATAAAGGATAATGTGAATGATACTTACATATTCACATCTGTCTGCCAATGGCCATTCAGGCTAAAAAATCACCACAAAAAAAATCACCACAAAAAAAAAAGTCATAGCAGACACCTTATTTAGAGCCTGAAATTTTTTTGTAAAAGGCACATATCTATGCTTACAAATTATTTATAATTATAACACCTTGTAATTTCAGCCACCAATTCTCACTTTAATTATAACATTACCTTTTGAAGTGCACACAAAAGAAGAGCACCAGAATTCAACATTGGATTATGGGGTCGGTCTGCAAAATGCACAAACAAATTGTGGAGTAAACAAAGAGAAAAACATGGCATTACCTATTTCAAACATTTATGACTAAATATTTACTAGTAATCTAATCATGATAATTATCTTGTAATAATGTTCGGTGTTTTGGTTCACATTGTTATCAGTTGGCTTCACCCTCTAAATTCCAAGATCTGATTGTTAATTCTCGCCTCTCGCTGCAACACCTTTCCTTGTACATGTAAATTGGTTATGATAATTTGGTGTTAGCTCAAGATAACAATTTCTACCTGATAAGTTTGAGTATTCTCATTACCTATTTGATGGATAATGTATAAATAGTATAGGGAGAAGTTACATCTTAATCACTTCTGGGAGTGAAAAGGTAGACAATCTACTGCACTTGTCAACAGTAATGGCACCTGGTTTATGCCTTTGTCATTTGCACATTGTGTCATCCTTTTCGACATGTATTACATCCTCATCTAGACTTTTAACCCTTTCACTCCCAAGATCTAATTGGTAATTCTCCGTACTATCTTCCATACAATTCTTATGATGTTAGTTCAGAGAATTTTGGTATTGGATCAACTAATCATCCCATGATTGACATTCTTCTCTATTCTCATCACTTGCCTGCTTGATATTGTATTGATATTGTAAGGAGAAATTATGTCTTGGTCACTTGTGGGAGTGAAAGGGTTAAGCATGCATTTTCTACTTAATAAGAATTTTGCAGAGATCCAATTCAGAGACTTAATTCAAATGTCACCCAGTCTCAGTTTAAATACAAACCTTGGCTATTCAGGTGTAAATAGTTAAATGTTTGACCACTGGGTTCTCGTCCTACATATCTGTGCACCTGGTTCAAAAAAATTAATTTTCAAATGCACAGTGAGAAGCTTATTTAAATGTGAAGAAGGTTTACTTTGAATTCATTAATTCTAAATCAGTTTTAGGAGCAACTTTGTGGCAGACATGGTGACTGGATGGAAGAGAGGTCCAGATTTACCCTTTGGTGTGGTCACTGTCTGGTGTTGTCACTGTCTGGTGTGGTCACTGTCTGGTGTGGTCACTTTCTGGTGTGGTCACTGTCTGGTGTGGTCACTGTCTGGTGTGGTCACTGTCTGGTGTGTTCTGAAGTAAGTCATTTTACTCCCTCAGCACCTACCTCTAATCAGGCCCCAGTCCTTTAAAGGATGGAAAATGAAAAGGGGTGGGCCTAGCTAGGTGTACAAATAGATATTACCCAGAAAGAAACTGACAAATGCTCTTTCCTGAGAGGATGGGGGGGGGGGGGGGGGAATAGAGGAATCTGCAATGCCTCAGAATCCCATTCAGAAGACATAGATACACTCACACAATAGTCACTTCATGCTACAGAGGTTGGGTGTGGATATTAAGCCCAGCCTATGACAATTACACCATCAAGGCCACTGAGTGCTTACCCTTCATAACACTAAGAGCCTCTATTACATTTGGACTACTCTCACTATATGCTACATGTATATTTATGTATCTATAAACTGTAGATCTGACCACAAATTACTCATTAGAAAAAAATAGTAACTAAAACGTGTTGTTTGTTTTTAAGTAAATTCAGGCTCCATTAATTACTAGTAATAAAAATTATAGTAATGATGATCATGACTTACAATTACTACTTATGATAATTATTTGACATTCCCATTTTTTTAATCCTGTTCTGAGGGGCAATGAAGTCACTTGTTTTTGAGAATTTTTTTTATCAAAATGAAGATAGCTGGTGTAGATCAAGTTTTCTACTCACCACTTCTGCTGTTAAGTCCTCCAAAACTATTGGATAGTGAAGACATTTGGATACTGACTGAAGACAAAAGTGTTCTTTGTCATCTCCAATTGAAAATCTTATGAAAGACAAAAGATCTATATATATTTATCAGTTATCAAAAGAATATTATTAATAATAAACTTCTCTTTCTTCAACCTCATATCTTCTCCTATTACTTACTTATTCTACAATCCTTGTTATTCCCCAGAAATATAACTCATTCATGAGATCAGGTATAATTACATGTATTGGTATTAATTATCTTCCATAAAATCAGTGTTCCCCTTTTCAAGCAGTGACTGGTTAAAATTTACCACTTTTAGCACCTCCTATTAGTGCCTAAAAATTACTTGGAATTCTTGAAAACTACAAAAGCAAATGGATTAGTCTCCAGGTTTGAAAACTTTAATTTACCTATCATGCTTAAAATAAGGGAGAACAATAACTTTCAAATTAGTTATCAGTCATATATTTTAAAATATTATAATCAACATCTACAACCACAGAAACAATTTACTAAAATTTGGAATAAGTTTTGAATGTACAAAACTAGTAAGCTACTGCACCTCTGCCCATCAACTGAACAAACAGCCACGCCCCAGAGGTTAGGATCAAACTTTGCCAACTGTGGGATATAGTCAGCAACCTATGGAAGGAAATTGACAAATTAGTTAGTGATAGGAATCAGTTATTGATTGATAATAAATAACATAAAGTAACATTACTGGCTCTAAGGAAAAAGTCACACAATCAAAGCATGGAGAAGGTGGCTCCTTAGAGAGATGACCACACAGCTGCAGGTATTATTGACTTTACTTTTCACTGTGCATGAAAGGGATTTTAATAACTCAAGGAGACACATTATTACCCAACTTATTCTTATTAATTATTATTGGCTAAAAAGTGAATTATCAGATTCTTGCTTCACTCAGACTTAAGGTTGGCAGTCTCCCCACAGTAGACAGATGGGGTTCTGCTATAGTCATCCTGAGAGACTCTAAGAAGACAAACCTAAGCAAGAGAGGTGCTTGAAAACTTCTGGGAGATTGTATTGACGGTACTACCAGTATGAGAGAAACCTACTTAATTGATTTAGCTTGACTTCACTGATCCATTTAAATTTGTGTTTTCAATTTATCTCTGGTCAAAATTGACCATCACAGTGTTGCAATCAAGGATGCAACATGCCCAAAAAATAACATAAAATCAATACTAATAATGTATTAATACTTAACATAATGGTTTTGACTCAATCATTAGAGTGCCACGTTTGACATAGACATCTGGACATCACTACAAAAGTTAAACTACATCCCTGTATCACCTCTAGTTTTAATGAAGGACATTACTTTATTAGGGTTGTAAAAGTGTTTTAAAAATGGAGACCATAAAATATTACCTTTCCTCCACTGTTTGGTTTACATTTGCGATATATTTCCTCGATACGTTTTGTAAACTGACTAAATTCTGGAATCACAAAATCTCCCTGAAGTGCTTTCTCTATTAGGACAATATTCTTTTTGATTGATCTGAAAAGATTAATTAGTAATTTAACTTAAACTAATTTTAAGTCCATCAACCAGTCTGAGTCATTAAATGTACAGTAAGTGTCATGAATATATCATTGCTGAATCAAACATTATGTCATGAAATTAAAGGAAATGATTGCCTGCTAAAGAAGAACTTGTCTGATTGTTTTAATCAATTTCTCCTTGCCAATGCTATAGGAAATGTACAAAAGAGATCAGTATGGAGAATACACATACTGATATTAAGGTGCTCAGGGCTAATTTGAAAGTTCCCTTTAGGGGGCTCAGGCCACCAATCTGTTCAAGGGTCATAATTTTAAAATTCATTCTCATCAAGGACCAAACATGTCACATGTAATTATTGCTCTTTAAAATAAATTTCATTCACAGAATTTTGATTTATCAAAGCCTCCAGTTTGTTTCTCAGTACACATTTATTAAACCCCAACATTTTCAACCTTCCTGAATAGATAACTTGAGTTGAATTTACTTTTCCCTGGAGATTCAGGAGATCAGGATTCTACCATGTTAAAAAGATATTAATAATTATCATGCAAGTATTCTTCGTCAAAAGATGAAAAGTTGAAAAAAAAAATGTTAAATCGATACCTTCTGAATGTTGTCTCATCCACAAATCCTTCAAAATTTTCTTGTTGTAAATACTGTGCAAAGTTTGCCATTGTTTCTTGTAGCCTTCGATCCTTGACTCTAAAACCAGCTTCTTTCAGAGCCTTAAAAAAAAAGAAATTCAACGTATGGGACATTTTAAATCTATGTTTTTTTTAATTTACATAATTTAAAATGTATATCAGTTTGTGATCTACGCTATTTCTTCTTTGACAAAGGTTTTGAAGAAAATTAATCTCAGAGAAAAGAAAATGAAAACTGTTACATATTGCGAGCACCTGCATCCAGGAAAATACATACTTTACAATAAAACTTACAGCTATGAACTTTGCAACAGAAACATTTCCATCTTCATTTTTGAAGGTTTGGTATATCACATCTCCATCTGAAACACTAATTAAAAACAAAAAAAATTTCTTTTTTAGATTTTTCATCTCAAAGTTTTATAGAAATTAGGGTGGAAGAATACTTTTAGTCTAATATTCTCAATTCTGGTTATAGATTATGCAATCCTGTTTTTATAAGTAGGATGGAGAGGGTAACATAGACCTGTCCACCCCTCTCAATTCAATTTGACATTTTTGGCTGTTTTATTAGCAGCATTACAGGGGGCTTAAGGAGGGGTGGTATGTATATAGTCTCCCTTCCCCTTCTGCAGTAATATTAGAATTAAACTATTGTTTGTCCCTAAAATGTAAAACCAAAGTTGCATTAACTCTACAGTGTTTGGACACTATAGGGTTGGATACATTGACCGAAAAAAAAAACACTTCATATCAGCTTGCTAAACCAAAATTATTTAAACAGATCAGAGAGTGATTTTCATCTAGATCCCCAAAAAATAAAGAACAATAATCAAATATCTGAGAAATGAAACCAAATATAATCTATCACTAATATTAGGTTATAATAATATCAATAGACATAAAAACCATTTATGGTAAATTTTAATTTCTGGAATATATTATTAAGTAATTCAATTTAATTAGCAAACTAGTCATGAATATGGGAGATCGAGTATTGACCATAAAGTATCATTACTAGGCCTAGATGCAAATTATAAAAGAAGTATACTTTGATTTATACCGAGATTGAAAACCTACTCATTGTAAAATGAACTTATTTAACCGAGACAGCAGGGTATCTAACTTCTCCTTACAGCATCACCTCTGAATCAAATACCAAGGTCATAAGAAAAAAGGAAATAATCACCACCAAAAGAAGCTCTTGATTGTTTGGCGGATTCCTCTTGATATTATTACAGGAAATTTTTAGAGGAAAAGTTGGAGAATAAACGTACTGATAGAGACAGATATTTTTCGTCCTGTCACGAGCGTGGGACAAAGAAAAAATTCTGAGTCCCTATGAGGAATCGAACCTCAGACCTTCGGATTCCGTGCTCCGATGCTCTACCACTGAGCCACAGAGACTCTACGGTGAGCGAGGTCCATAACGAAGATCATATGACAGGCGTCCTGCATACTGCTGGGATCATATGATGATTAGATACCAGCTATATATAGGTGAAATTCAGATAGTACGTACTTACTCAGATCAATGAAATTACAGGCCTAAAATAGGGGTAGTCCTTTGATATGGTGAGGTTCCTCTATACGAATACCTTTACAAGAACATTGTGAGTCTACAATCGTTGACAAAAAATGAAAAATATCACTGATTGTATATGATGGTAATTATAAATGGTTAGTGATCAGCATGACAAACCTGTGTGTTCCACTGGCGCTGTTTACATACCGCGACAATGGTCCAAAGAAACACGTACACTTTCGAAATGCCCGCCGAAGATGAAGGCAGCCGTCTATAGCTACAGATCTTTGACACAGACGCATAAACATTGTCATGGTCTTCTGATTTTGGTCCTTAACCTTTCAGTCATTGATGTATTCGCGGAAAGATGATCACATATTCTTCCAGGCTCTAAAATTTTAATCACGTTTTGCACGATAAGGACTGGGTCCAACTGGCTATTTCCCGCCTGTTTTTGGTTCGCTGTTATAAAATGGAGAAGTTATATTCCGACATCGCTTCTCTCGAGAAAATTTTCACGAATTTAAATAATAGTAAACCTGAAAATGTCACAGAGACGAAGTTCTTGACATGTGATACAGAGCACGAGTTTCTGATTTCGTTCATACCATCTAAAACCTATCATCCGCTGCGACGAATTGTCGGTAAGGTATCAACCTCTTTCCTCGTTGTTGGCAAAAGTTTACAAGCTGACTGTAACGACTCTACAAAATCTGCCGGGGATATAACCCCTCAGGTTGCAAGGCTCAAGAACGAAAGAGTTCCTGTGGGAAAACCACTTTCCCAAGAGGTATTTTATCTTACAGGCAGCGAGCCATTGCAATCTTATGCCGGCGTGAGCAAGTACAACATTCACGATTCGAGAGGTTGTACAACTGAATGGTTCTTGTCAGTGGAAAATGTACATCCGTGTTCACTCGAAGCCGCCAGGTACTTCCTCTCCGTCTATGCAAATGCTTTGAGAGGTTCTTTGCGACCTACTGAAGTGTGGATTTGCGTGGATGGTACATGTAAGAATCCACAAGGCATAATTTACCTTGGAATGATCCCTGAAAATGGAACTGTCGGTAGAAAAACCGTGAGACACGTAATTTGTACCAGCAAGAATGAGCCGATTACAACTAGAGAAGATCTGCCAGAGCTCAGCTCCTTCCTACATCATCATCTGTCATCCAGTTTGTCGACAACCTTTGTTGAAACCCATGGCTATGCGCTGTATGAAGTCATGGGCGCATCAAATTTTAGCGCACAAGATGGGGAAAACAGTCGAATTACAGTTGAGTTAACATGGAGTGGTGTCAGTTCTCTTCTCCAGTCTCATCCTCATTCCTGCGATGGTGTTCTCCATGTAAGGAACATTCCAGGCAGTGTCCATCTTGCAACACACTCACTGTACCTAGAATTGGTACGAGTGGATGCTTTCTTTAAGATATTAGGAGACGAGGATTACCCTTGGCCACCACTTGCAGCTGTCAGTGAAAAAACAGTTGTTTCACAAATGGATGGATTCTTCACCAAGCTTAACTCCAGTAATGTGTTTCCACCAGTGGTCGATGATGAGGAGAGTAAGGAGGATGCAAATGATTGTACCTTTGCTGAGGGGTCAATGGCCCACCTGACCTTTCAAGAATTTGCTCGAAAGGATTTGGATTTTACTGAGAGACTTTGGCTTCTGCTGAAGGATTGCGTTGATGAAGATGATCTTGCTGGTTCATTGCAAATGTGTTGTATGGCTCTGTTCAATAACAAATGTCAACCTGTTGTCCACAGTTCCAACATGACTTCATTAGCAGTTTTTATTAGAGATTTGTTGCAGTTTGAAACTAAAGAACAGCTGGAGAAACTTCAAACTAGGGCCAAGAAATTCCTATCTCCTGATTCAGCCATCAAATGCCTAGTAGAAATTGGCTGTGAAAAACTTGCAAGGGACTATAGCCAATATTTTATTCAACAGGAACTTGCCACCATGGGGCAACTGGCAAATTATCTAGACAACAATGCCCCACTGAGCACCCGGGTTTCTCACATCATAAAGCTTCATCAAATACTAGAGCTGGTTGTCACTGCCAAATCAGTAACCAGACTTGGTCATGAAAATATGAGATCCTTGACCCAAAGTGCTTTGATGTATTATCAGACACATGCAGACTCTGATAACCAGCATCCCACATTCTCATTGTCACTGCCAGCATTCGGATCCACTTCAGGAGCAGCTGTGAAAAGCATCTGCGCGTCATCCAATCCTGCAGTTTGGTGTGTTTCCTTTAGGTCAAAAACAAAGACTGGAGATCACACCACAATGGTGCAATTAAGCACAAGTCACCCAGGCAGGGGAATTTCTGAAAGCCCTGGGTATAATGTCACTGAATTGAATGATGAAGACTTTGATTCAGACAAGGAGAAATTTCAGTATTTTCTGACCTGTGCTAAGCAGGTGACAATGCCAGTTGTATAGCAACCCTGTATAGTGGAAAAAATTGAACAGATTGTGCACTCTCAGAAGGAGATGTTAAACAGAATTAAAGAACATTTTGTCAGAATATTCTTTGGTATGCTCCTGAAGTAAAAGAGTTAAAGTTTATGTAATTTGAAATTGTTGTAGCTGGAACAATTGCAAGCATTCAAATTTCCTATTTTGCTTGTCAACTCCCTTCATCTGTACATTAATTTACTTCAAACTTTCACATATCTCCTTTGTAAATAAGTTTTAAGATAGTTTAGTTTTATACCCATAAGAGACTAAGACTCATTACCTATTGGGAGGATAATATTTTGAAATCATAGGTTGATAACTTCTGGGGTTAAGTGTTTTTCCAATGGCTTTGAACATTATTGGATTACAGTGGTGGATCAAGGGGAGGGGCCCAGGCCCCCCCCCTTACTTTGGGTAAAAAGAGAAAAGAATCACAGAGGGCAGAAAAGCTGGCAGGGCAAGCAACAAAAAACTGGGCTTCCCCCCCCCCCCAAGGTCTGGATCCACCACTGAATTATCAGATGATATGAAAGAAAATTAAGACACCATATCACCTTTATGATTAAAATTGCATTTGAAAAGTTTTTGTTCAAACTGAATAATGTATGGACATTGGAAACAGAAGTGACAAAAAAATCACTTTGTAGTTAAAGATTTGCAAATGAAAATAATTTTTGTTTCTGATATAGGCTCATTAGAAACTTTTGTTGTTTATGTGTTCTTGAACTATTCTTTATTATATAATGACTCAGACTACCTTGATAAAGTAATTGAAATATTTGGTTATGCAGTAAGTATATGAGATTTTAAAGCCAAGAAACGAGTGTGAGAATTACAATGTTTTGCCTGAGCTTTGGGTGATAGATGTACAGTTAAAAGGTGTTGAATTGGCAGAATATTGGTAAATAAATGAAAAAACAAGCTGATGTTTGGTTTCTGAGGGAATCAGTCTTTTGAACTATTAAATCATGTACCCTGTATGTGGGATAAATTCGCGAGGGGAGAGAATGACTATGAGGGGAGGTTGGGGCCCATTCTCAGGACTTCATTGTAAAATTGTTAATTCATTAAGTCAAGGAAATTTTACATTAGTCGGGGAAAACTCAAGGGATTTCAAAAACCTATGACTGAGGCAATCTTTTAAAGGGTTTGAAATATTCCTCATAGGGCTGAAGGATTTTCTTTGCCTTTTTCTCCCTGTTCTCAAAAAGTCCTGGAATGTGCACAATCCTACTTTTTGTAGTCCAGTCCAGTCCAGCAGTATATTACGACAATGGGCCTTTGGGCAAAACCATACTCCCCCTCCCGTCCCCTCTTTGACTATGCTTCTATTGAGCTAAAAATAGTGTTGTACGCTTCGCCTCACTTCAAGTGCTTTGTCCGTCGGCTTTATCATGACGCATCAAATGAAACTGCGAGGAAATCCCATTAAAAGATCGGCAAGTTACAATGGATTTTCGCTTGCTCTTCCTAGTAACATCGACGAACTGAAAATTGTAGATAGTTCATCCGACTCTTCGGCATACTTAATGGAATGGAGCCCAGTTGTTCGAAAACAAGTCGGCTGCCCATCGCTGATAAGATCACCGAATCATGTGCTTGATTGCTCAGTTTCAAACGAATTTAGAGATATAATTAAGGGCGTAAAAAATACTGACATAAGTTTGACTGAGCTTAGCGATGCATCAAGTGGAAGCGACGTTTGGCAAGAAGAATTAATTCTTCGTTTGAGACGACAGGAAGCTGCCATTGAGAAAGATAAAGCAAGGCTTGAGGAAGAAATAAAGACCCTTCAGTTGAAGTTGGAATTAGAGGAGGATCTGCGACGCAATGATAAAGAATGCATGGATATTCTCAGAAGCCACATCTCAAAGCTTGAAGGAAAACTACAGAGCAGCGAGAAGAAGATAAGAGAGTTAGAACACGAAAGGCAACGGCTAGAGGTCAACTCTGCAGTGTTACCCGCAACAAAGCCGGGGGAATTTACACTTTTGAAAGCGCGCCTGGATGCGAGTGCAGCCACTATTCATGCCCTTGAGGCGGATTTAAAAAGGATAAAGGGCGAAAAAGCCACACTTGAGGGGCAAGGAAAGGAATATCAAGACATGCTGATAAAACTTGAGCATCAGTTGCGAAGCGCAAATAAGGAACTCCAGCGTCGGGAGAATCGAGTAAACGAGCTTGTCGAAGAGAGAAGATCTCTGGAGGAATTTCAGTTAAAAGCACGCAGCTTACAAAGGAAAGATCAGAAATCTTCTTATGCTTTGCAAATTCAAATTGTTAACCTGCAAGAAAAACTTGAGTTGTCAAGCAGGACTAATGATGAGTTGAAAAGCGAAAAGGAGAAGTTGGAAGCTAAAATCAAACAACTTGAGTACAAGGTGAAAGAATTAGAGGGTAGCTATCGATCCAAACTCGAGCAAACTATGGAAAGATTAAAACGGCAGAAGTCACACACGGAAGATAATCCCCTCAAGGCAGTAAACGGATGTTTACAGCGTGTTCATCAACCATCTTCCAGCGAAAACTCGGCCGACAGCCAGAAACTAAAACAGCAGTGTGGTGCTGAGGTCAAAGTGTCAACGCAACGAAAGTTCATTTGTACCCTTCTCATGGAGTTGAACAAACAAATGGAGGAAAATGCTTGTAAAGATATTGAATTAGCCCCCTTAGAGGTAACTCTAAAAGAATTTCTGGATAAGATTTCCAACAATGTTACAGAGGCACTACGGGAGACCAAATTTAATGGGAAGCCCTTGCAACTGGTCACAGTGGCTAAGGAACCCTCCAAAGAGGAGTTTGTATGTGAGAAATCACCCAATGGAGTAAGTAAATTTTTATAGCTTTAGGTGCTTTTTCATGTAAGATATTTTAGCCCCAAATATCTCTTTAGTAATTCTCCTTACTGCCAACTATACCTTTCTTGTGTTGTTTGTTTGTAGAAATTGGTATTGGATCAACTAATAATCCCCCAATTTACTTTTTTGGCGTTAGATTTTATGTAATGTCGCGTGACTTTGATGTAAACAAACCGTGAAAGTTCGGACGTTGAGCAATCCACCCAATACCTTAGAGCAAACTTCGGCTTTTGCATTTAGTTGTTAATGATTTTCACAGGGATTCGTGGGCATCAATCTCCTATCAGACATTGTTTTTATTTGACAATCTATGTACTTGATGCTCAAAAATTACGTAATCGGATATTATTGAACAGCACGCAGAACTAGTTCGATTATTCCATGCCGAAATGCTTCCTGGCACAGAATTTCAATGTGTACCTAGGTGTTTGTCTATGCAAGGGCAAGAAACATAGGGCCAGAAGAGATGAAAATACCTCAATTGAAATCTGTGCTATATAAGTTAATAGATAAATTTTCAAGTTATGGCAGCACTGATTTGAGTTTGACACTTTCATTTGCAGATCAATGGAAGTAAAGAAAGTAGTGAAGAAAGGTAAGCTTTACCTCCCTTTCATGAATGTTCTCTGCTACTAACAGTTCATTATTGTTGTTTGTCTAGCTCAGCTGGTGATTTTGTGTGCCCATAATGAAAACAAAGCATAGAACTGAGAGAAGGAAAGAAATGAGGAAATTTTACACTTTTTAAGGGAATTTTTCTTCAATCAGATTCTCATAACTACATTCAACCCCCAATTACCCAAACTCATGGGGATTGGACCAAATATCCTGGATAATCAAAAGTCCAGAAAATAAAAGATATGACTATTAATAAACCAAAATTAAAACTGAATTAGTCAATTTATATTTAAGAATTGGAGTATGTTCTTAAATCATAGTGCTTCGTATTTAACATTTTCCAATAGCATCTTAAAACATTTTTAAAGCCATCTTAAAATGTTTTACATCAACCTGAAATACTGACAAAAATCAGTTTGTTTCAAGCTGCTACAGGGTGTGTGGGCAGCTAATTTTCTCTTTCTTTGAAGCTACATTAGTGGAATAACATCAACATTGTTCTTTCCATCTAAAACAAACACTTCCCAAAACATTCTACAGCTTCAGAAAGTGGAACAAATCAGTTCCAAATGGAGCTTCACAAAATGTGCTTTAATTGGTGGAAAAAAACATTGTTACTTATCTGGAATCTTACTAATTGATGTGATTATATCTTCATTTTGACAGTGCTTTGAAGGCTCCTCTATTTATGGTACAGAAAGTTACAAGAGAAAAATTTACAACATATCGCCCAGATCTGTGGGAAAAAAGACAAAGTGCATTGAAACCCAACAGTCATTCAAGACCAAGAAAGAAAATTCCAGTTAAAGAGGTTGAACAGGAGAAATAAGTATTATTTTACAGCCAGACTTATAAAGCTGCTTTTGTAGAAGTGGAATGCAGTTGCTTCCAATATATCCACTACTTGGAAATGACCCATGTCAAATTGAACCAAACAAATATCATGCTTAACTAGTGAAAGCCATTGCCTGAAAAAGATCAGTACTCTGCAGTTGAAGTTTAAAGGATCTACATCAGAATTGGCAATATCGCGAGACAAACACTTCTTTTATTTTCGTTGTTATTCTATGCTTTTGCTCAGAGTTTTTCCAAACTCTCGTTATAATTCATTATAAAAAGGAATGTCATTTAATAATGATAGTTTGTTCAAATTAAGAATATTTTATAGTTTCACTGGAGTTCTAGATAACTTACTGGGTTTTTATAATTTGATCAGATTTGAACATTTTGAACAATGCAATCTGATGTTGTCCATTATATTATCAGGTGTGAACAATGTTTGAGTAAGGCAAGTCTTTTTATTAAACCATCTGTTCCAAAATAAAAATGAAACAAACATTTGCCTTTGACAGCTCAATGATTAGGTTTGGTCATTTTAAGCCTTTGATCCTGATTTTTGTGGTTTTAGCAAGTGTTCCTTCAAATGTAAGCCCAGGCGTTAATTAGATCTTTTTGTTTAGTACGACAAAGTGTAAAACTACATTGATGATCTGTACATACTGATAGCAAAGATGTATATATATAAATATATATTTACAGTAAACAAGGTTGTCATCTAATGCTTTCAGTATAGTTTGCACTGGAACCCAGTGACACATATAGCCAAGTTGTATTCAGCTGTTCACTTGGAGTTCATCTCCTTTTCCCCCTCCCACCATCTCCTCATAGGATGCTGTGTTATTCAAAATCATACCCCTGCAAAGTGATGACCCTTTAACTTCCATGAGTGACCAAGACAGAGTTTCTCCTGATAATATCAATACAAAATAAAGCTGACAAGTGATGAGAATTGAGAAAAATATCAATTAGGGGATAATTAGCTGATCCAATACCAAACTCTCAGAACTAACATCAAGACAATTTTATTGCAATCAAGAAGGATAATTACTAATGAGAAGGATAATTACTAATGAGAAGGATAATTACTAATGAGAAGGATAATTACTAATGAGATCTTGGGACTGAAAGGGTAAAATCTTTCCCACTTACAGTTTCCTGTACCTATCTGTAACCATAAATTGGCCAGTTTCAAGCATCAGGCCTTTGTCAGAAACTTTATTTAGAGTTTAATTAGAAACTCGCCCCCTTTTTTGTTCATGTTGAAAGGGCCAAATTGATGTAGTTCTCAAAGTTGTTGACACTAGATCAAAATGTTTGGGCTTAATTTCTAACCAGAGATAGAGTGTTGGGTTCTTGGAGCAGTGGTCTGAATATTTAATCTCTACAATTTTTTGACTCGTTTGACTGATAATTTCTTTCAAACGTGATCAAAAACATGGCTTTCACAGTATAGCAGAATAATTGAAAGTGTTAGTGGCTTTTAGAGGGAATTCGCACAGAGTAAGGAACATTGTACCAAGTAACGAAGTTGGCAATAAAGGAGTTATGTTTACTGTAAACCAGAGCCTTCAATGAAACATCTTTAAGACCTTAACTTTAGTCTGATCTCAGTCTACCCAAGAAAAGTTTTCAAGTCTCACTTAGGCCTTATTTGCAGAGTTGTAGAGTTTACTGGGTGGTTAATCCTTTAATCCCTTAGAATGATTAACATCTAATTTCTCCTTACAATATCACTCCTGTATCAAACATTAAGGTCATGAGAATAAAGGAAATGATGATCAACTGAAGAAACTCTTGATTGTTAAACAAATTCTCCTTACCAGCACATTAGGAAATGTATCGAGAATAGTGAGAAGAGTATGCATACTGATGTTAGGGTGTAAAGGGTTAATGATTCCCTCCCTTTCTACCCAGCCTCCTTTTTTCAATGTGCCTGGAATTTGGGTTTCTAGCTGAACTGTGCAATTTGCCCGTCATGGGGGTACAATTCTGTCAAAGGATTGGCTGGACACAGGAGACATCCTTGGAAGAACAAGATACCCTAATTCCATTTTAAGAGAGAATTAACAATGAATGACTGTAAACTTACTTTAATCTACGGCAACTCAAACCAAATTACACTGTACTAAGAGATATTGATATCTGAGATTTCTGTTGATTGTCTAATTGAAACTTATGAACTCTAGATGCATTAAAATAGTCTTAACTCTCTAGTAATTGGCTCATCAAACCCTTAACAGCATTCTAATTAAGTATCATTGATAACAATATTATATTACCCCAATGTAAGAGTTCCTTTTCTATAAGTTAAATCCATATCAAGTGAGCAGAGAAATTACAGTGTGAACAATGAAGAAATGATCAAACAATTTATGTAGAGGAATAATAAATCACCCACATATTTTCATGCTATTATAAATCTATTAGTGCTCTATTACAAACACTACAGTGTGATTGGATGCACCACTTTTTATTTATTATTTTTTTTAACCCTTTAAATCCCTGAAGTGATTAACATAAAACTTCTCCCTATAATATCCATACATTATCCTGCAAACAGGTATTGAGAAGACTCCAACATATCAGGTGGAAGTTATCTTGATCTAACACTAAATTCTCACAACTGATTTACAAAGAGATGTGTAGCAGCTAAAGGGAGAATTAAAGTGCTAATACAGTTAACATTAGATCATGAGTAAAACCAATCAAAGCGCGTGTATATTCTAGTTTACTATATTATCTGTGATATTATTAGCCTCATGAAGTGAGGTTTTAAACAAAATAAAACAAAATCATAGGCATTTCTTGATGCTGAGTATTGAACATCTAGTAAAATGATACTAAAACAATTATATTATTTGCTCTTGGTTCCCATACATAAAAATTAATGGAGGCTATGCCCTTAGCAACCATCACCAACCAGAAATCCCACGCTTATGTTATAATTGTTGAATAGTAACACATGAATTATAAGCCACTTAGTGCCTGCTGGGTTAGCAAATGATCAACCCAATATTTTACAATATCATACAGTCATGTAATATGAATTATAATTATATCACTTAATACATATCAAGTCGACATATAATCATCCACATATCCTTTAACCCTTTAACTCCCACAGGTGGCCAAGACAGAATTTCTCCATACAATATTGATACAATATCGACCAGATAAGAGACGAGAATAAAGAAAAATATCAATTTGGGGATACCTAGTTGATCCAGTACTAAATTCTCTGAACTAACTTTATAAGAATTGTATGTTTGACAGTAAGGAGAATTACAAATTTGATCTGGGAGTTAAAGGGTTAACACAATTAAAGTGGCATTTAATTCATGTTATATCATTGCAAAAGATGTGGGTGACTAATATATGCTTCTTAACATAAATAATAAACTAAGAAAAAAATTGATATGGTGCTTAAACCATGAACTCTTCCTTGTCCACTTTGCAACCCATGTTCTTTCAAGGTTTTCATTTGACTTTTGTACTCTCTTTGCAAACTGAGGCCTAAAAGAGGAGTGCCTCTAGTTTAAGGGTGCTCTCTATAACTAGGGTCTGGCTGGGCCTAACTTTGAAATTCAAAATTCAGAAGTAGTAATGATGGTGATTACTTGGAATTTGATCATGAGGTAAATTGGTATAGCTAGTCAGCTTTGACCAACAATAAATACACCAGGATGTGCACCTCAAAATGTTACAACACCACCAAGTTTCTGCACTAACTTCTTTCCCTCCCAGGTGTGACTGCTCTTGGCAAATAAAGGAGATGATCAATTGAGAAATTCTGCCTTGATAAAATGCTAAATTCTCAGTCAACATTTATTTCAGATCTTGGGAATGAAAAGTTAATCCACTTCTGGCAAAATTTAATAGCTTAGTATCCTATGCTTACACAGCTTGAAAAAACTCAAACACTCTTTGGTGCTCTCATCAAACAAAGTTCATATTAGTTCTACACATAGGTCCATGCAATTTGTGGATTGTGCTGCTTCAAATTGTCCCAACTTCCCATCCTTGATTTGATCTGAGTTAGTCCATCTTCAGGTTGACATATATGTATCTTATAAACTTTAAGGAGGCAAAGAAAGCCACAGTGCTGAGCATCAGGAAGAACACGTAGCATGTCAGCAGCGTGTATCCAAAAAACTGTACAGACTGAAGCATTCCGGACATGTTGGATCTCTTGTAGTAGTAAAACATAGCATAACCAAACACAAAAATAGATGTGGACCTAAAAGAAACAAGTAAAGGAAACTTAAGAATGGTCTGACTCACAGAGGACATTAAAACAACTCATTGCAACAACACAAAACATGACAAATTAAGAAGTATCTTAACATAACAAACAGTTAAGTACTTAACATAGAGTAAAAAACACTTGAGATTTTTCAAATGCATGTTTCTGTCAATAAGTTTCAGGACAACACAGGTCACAGATTCACATAGAGCTTTGTATAGATATTTTATACAAATCCTCCAATAAAAGAAAATGGTCTGGAATCTGCTAATTCCTGTGCCTTCTATACCAAGTGTGTCCCAAAATTTCTTCATTTTTATACTTTTTTAACCTCTAAAAATCATGCTTCTCAAACCTTTTCCCCTTTATCATGAGCACTGCAAGCAGTGCATGTCTAAATAAGCATTAGAAACCTTTGAGGAGTCTTGGTAGGGATGATGGGTAGGTGGGTCTGTAGCAGAAAGGACTTGCATGGCTTGCTGCTGCACCTTTCATGGTGTTCTATACCTCTGAGTTATTGATAGAAAATAGTAGTAATAGAACACGTATCTGCAAAAAAGTTTTAAAATCATGCAACAAATTGCCTCACCCTCCACACATAAGTGAATGCCACCACCAGCGATAGTCTTCACTTGAAAGCTGAAAGTATGTCAGAGCGATGGAGATACAGGCTGTGACATTCAGAAGGATAACAAACACTATGAAAAGTATTCCATACAAGGTGTACTGTTCACGGCCCCACAGTGTGGCAAAGATGTAGTACAGCTCCACAGAGATTGCACTGCAAAGAAAGTTTCCACAATAATATTATTAATAATTCATGTTAAATCAGGTGTGGCCTCCTGTCACCATAGTACCTAAACACGCTCTGACGAGTGTGTAATGAGGAGGAATTACCTGTGCTTTTGCGCTGTAGATCCAAGCATACAATAAAAAGAGTACTTGCAAGTTTTTGCCATTACATTTATCTCGTGTTACTCACACAAATACAATATATGAGTGAAATTCTGTTTCACTCAACTTTCTGCAAGCCTGATCAAAAAATTCCTGCTTCTATGAGAAATTAATATTCATTGTGCAGATTTTGAAGGATCACAAAAGCTAAGGTAAAGTTACAAGTGATACTGTATGTAGTAAGGTACACTTTCTTTTAAGCTCAAACATCCAGAGCTTAAAAGAAAGTGTACCTTACTAAATAAACCTTGCTGATATTACACTCTTTGGGCTTTAGGCCAAAACAAGCACAGAACAAGAAGCATATCATTTTGGGTACCACATTGTTTTATTATCTTAACCCTTTGACCCCTAAGACTGATTGGCATCTGACTTCTCCATACAATATCGCCCCTGAATTCAATATTAAGGTAACAAGAATTAAGACAATGATCACCAACTAAAGAAGCCCTTGATTATTTAACAAATTCTCCTTGTCAGCAACTTAGGAAACATGTAGACAACAGTATGGAGAATATGCATTCTGATTTTAGGGAGTAAAGGGCTAGCAGTATCACTACAAAAATATGTGCAAAACAAACAAGCAAATAAACAAACAAACCTGAACGGTAAGAAACCCCCTACAACCATCCTCACCAATGTGCTACGATACCTGGAAGAAAGGAAATGATCAAATCTGCAATTCTCCTTACTGTAAACCATACAATTCTTATAATGTTAGTTCAAAGAATTTATTATTGAATAAATTAAATATCCACAGATTGATATTTTTCTCTATTCTCAGCACTCATCTGGTTGATATTGTTTTGGTATTGTAAGGAGAAATTCTGTCTTGATCTCTCATGGGAGTTAAAGGGTTAACCATCTACACAAGGAGTAAAACACCATAAGGAATGTAAAAGAGGACAAAAGCTATGTCATAATGTTAGGTCAAATACTTAAGACAGACTTAAGTCCTACAAAATGCTGCACCAAAAAAAAATTTTGGATGCAAAGTTACTGGAAGCTCACAAAAAATTCAAAACAAATTTAAGCAAATTATTAAACAAAGAAAACTGTCAAGAAAACTGTAAGAAATAGCAGATAAGCATGATGCAGCTCTTGATGAATCCAATTTGGCTCACATTCACAATTAAGGACAAGCGAGCTAAGGGAAATGATCTTATGGGAAATGGTCCTTACTAAAAAGAATAACTGATTGAAGTGTTACCATGGTATCTGAGGAATCTCTCTGGGAATGTTCTTAGTTCTGCATGGGGCATTGAAGCTTCCTGCCCAGTTCTTGCCAAATATCCCACCGAGGATGGTTAACGGGAAACCAACTTTAAGAAAAGCAATCCAAACATAGAACATTCATCTACAGGTAATTACAAATTTCTAATACATTGAGTAACATTTTAAACAACTAATGCATATTTTTCCATAAAAGTGTAACTATCACAGGGAAAAGCAGTCAAGCAGTCAGTTGAACTGCTTTGATTTGGGAAAACTAGGATCTTAGTTCTTGACAACAACTCATTGTTTGAAACACCTTCCATGAGAAGCTTTGATCAAGTCAGCCACACTCATAATTTTCATTGGAAACAACTGTAAGCAACAATAAACACAATACATCTATGGTTGACAACAGTGCTGAGAGACCAGGACCTAAAACAAAAGTATGTTTGGTTCCTCTTTCAGACAATTTCCAAACAGACACTTGAAGGACAAGGAAAGTGATCAGAATCAAAATTAAACAAGGGAAGGAATGGGAAAGAAAGGGTACCCAATCCTGAAGCACTAGCTATTTAACTAGGCAAAGCTGTAGGATAAAAGGGGCAAGTCTTAAAGAAACTGTGGTGCTTCATTGGTGGAGGAGTATAACAGGTTATTAATTTAGTGTTATCAACTGAGTAACAAATAATGCTCAAAACATCAGCTTTTGAACTCCTTACGGTGGCCAATTTACGTTATCAACTCAAGCAATAATACAGTATTAAAGCTGTATATAATAGTTGTCTTGACCTGGAATAAACATGACCCTCCATGGGAAAACGGAAACTAACACTTTGCTGTTAAACAGCCTAGAAAAACAGTTTTAAACAGATACTAAATGGCTAACTCAGGCATTTAAACAGTTTCCATAACTGCTTAAATGGATGGCAAAAAATTTAAACGGTTGACCAAAGTCCAAAAACAGATAGCTTAGGCCTTCAAACAATTAATTTGTAATTAATCTTTGATGGCTTGTGTGTACGCGTGTGTATGTGTTTTTTAAGGCAGGGTACTTTAAGATTTCTGGAAAACATTGCAAGAGTAGAGGGTGGGATCAGACACTGGAAGACAAGGGGCAAGAAGAAAAGGGGGGAAGGGCGAACTTTTTCTAAAGCATCAGTGTAGAGTGTGCGTGTCTTGAATATGAGAACTTACCAATGAGCCAGATGAGCATCAGGAGAATTATAGTGGTGTATGGAAGAGCTTGCGTGGACTGATAATACCAGGCCGTTGAGTTTATGACACTCCAGATCATAAAGAATGGCACTAAAGGAAAAGAAGTAACAGTAAATTACAATCATGACTTGCTATCTTCAACAGTATGTTTCAATTATCTAAGCAAATTATAAAATTGAATCAAATCACATGACTTTTTTGAAACAAGTGGACAGTCCATATAAAAAACCTACCTGAAAAAATACTGGTTGTCAAGACAACATTCCACACCCAGTTGGTTCCACCAATTTTTCTATAAAAGTTACTAGATACATAGCCTGAAATGCCTAAAAGAAGGAAAAAAATCTTTTGAGTGACCAAATTGATTCCTCTGGCGACTGGAAAAAAATTAATAGTCCCAAATAGAAACCCTTGATGTGACAACAGACTAGATCAAACCCAGGACAATGGTCAGAGGGCAGAATTCTAATCACTACTAACAGTATAACTGCTTTGACTTATACCATAGATTTACCCTAAAAAAGTTTGATGCAAAAAGTTCCTAAAGTTTTGACAAATGCCTTCAATTGATAAAGATATTTTTTTTTTATATTTTGAAGTCATATGTATGAAGGTATGAAGTCATATGTATGAAGGTATGAAGTCATATGTATGAAGGTATGAAGTCATATGTATGAAGTCATATGTATGAAGGTATGAAGTCATATGTATGAAGGTATGAAGTCATATGTATGAAGGTATGAAGTCATATGTATGAAGTCATATGTATGAAGGTATGAAGTCATATGTATGAAGGTATGAAGTCATATGTATGAAGTCATATGTATGAAGGTATGAAGTCATATGTATGAAGGTATGAAGTCATATGTATGAAGGTATGAAGTCATATGTATGAAGTCATATGTATGAAGGTATGAAGTCATATGTATGAAGGTATGAAGTCATATGTATGAAGGTATGAAGTCATATGTACAGTAGATGTGTGAAGTTCAAGCATCCATCTTTGATATTTGACTAACTTGTGAGTGAGTATAACTAAATAAAATGTAAGAAAACTTTTTAAGTGAAAGAACACTTACAGCAGGTCAGGGCATACAACAAAACACCTGCTGTGTTCATTGATCCATGTCTGAAAGTCAAATCACAAATTTGTTCATCACTGATTTCATTATTTTCAGCATTTAAGAAAGCATCTTCATACAATATTTAAAATCCTAATAGCACATCCAACTAATTTCATCATAACATTCAACAAGAGCTGAGAAATTATATCAAGGACACCGTAAGAGTTCAAAGGAACAAACTGGCAACTTTGTTAACCCTTTAACTCCCAAGATCTGATTTTCAATTCTCCCCTCTAGCTTCTACACATTTCCTTGTAAATTGATTGCAAGAATTTGGTGTTCAATCAAGGTAATAACTTGTACCTGATGAGTTTGAGAATTCTCATTACCTGTTTGCTGTATAATGTATGGATAATATAGGGAGAAGTTACATGGTAATCACTGCTGGTTGTTAAAGGTTTAATGCCTTTCACTCCCAAGATCTCAAGTAATTCTCCTTACTGTCTGGCAAAGAATTCTTATGATTTTAGTTCAGAGAATTTGTTATTAGATCAACTAATGATCCCCTAATAACTTGCCTGCTTGATATTGTATTGACACTGCAAGGAGAAATTCTCTCTTGGTCACTCATGGGAGTTAAAGTGTTAAGTGTGCACGATAAAAATAACCAATTCACAACTGGTTTCACTTTTGATATTGTATCTCTTGAGAGGGTGGTGCATTCACAGTGTGTAGTGAAGTAAAGGGAAAGCTATCACTCCTACCTGTGAACATTAAACAAGCCCAACAAAGCCAAAAATATGATACCAAAGCAGAGAGTGAGGAATTGGGATCCTGCACCTAAGAGGCAACAGATAAGCTAAATTAAGCATCTCAGTTATGTACATGACCCCACTTCATATGTACATTAAACATGCCCAGGAAGGCCATCATAAGGATGAACACACTCAGCATGATGAATTGAGAGCCAGCACCTAGACAGTCACAAAAAGGTCCCAAAAGCACAAAGTAACTTTCATGACACTTTGAATGAGTGGTTAAGATCTCAGGTTGGTCTGTTCAGAGAGGGAATCAAGAAACATAACTTACCAAGGATGGCACAGAGCCAGCTTTTGTATGGTGGAAAACGGAAAACATCTGCATGAATAATCTTCCAACCCACTTCATCATGATCTGCAATAGAATAACATAAACTCACTTTTAAAACAAAGTGATCTTCTCCTATTGCACCAAAGATTTGACCTGTTAATTTCTCTATACAATCTATCCCTTAAATCAAATGTTTAACTCATGAGAATAAAGGAAATGATCAGCAACCAACAAAGCTCTTGATGGTTTAACAAATTCTCCTTGTTAGAATCTAGTAAATGTATAGACAACAGTATGGAGAATATGCATAATGATGTTGGGGTGTAAAAGGTTCAACCAGTTTAAACACTTTTTCTTTTTCATTATTTTATCTTTCTTGTTCACATCTTGAAAATATTATTGATCATGTAATGAAGGTATTTCTACCATTCAAGTTCTGTAGCTTTCATTTGTCTGATTAAAAAAAAAAACTGTTAGAAACATTTCCCAGTCTGTTACTGTATCAAGAATACACTGAAAGAATAACCTATCTGCACACAGCACTAATATGGTAACCTTTAATTTATAATTTATTTGTCATTTTGTGGTTTTGCTTGCATATAGATCCTGATCTTTTAAATGATAAGTACTACAGTCAACACCAAAAAGCTTTTTAATTCAAAGTTCTTTAAGCCTAACAGTAGCTACATGTATAGTATTGAGTCCAAAAAGAGAATCTTCAAAGAAAAAAGTATTAACCAAGAGTAACAAAAGTAGTTATAGCTCTTAGGGTTAGCATTGTATTTGACCTTAAATTTACACATGTCTACATGTTGGTGTCCTGTGCAACTCATACAGAAAGGATAAACTGCATGGAGATTTTAAGACAAATGCACCATTTTGCTGTCCGTGTCGTACAACAATCCAAGACCAGGTATGCAAGCCAAGGATCAAATAAAACACGGTCCAAAAGAGAAGCAGAGTGAATGTGTTACAAATGTACAAGATGTTTAACTCTAAAACAGGGGTGTAGGTACAGTACAACTCAAAAGTACCAGTAAGTTGCCAGTCTCGACTTGAAACTCCATCCTCGATACTTGAATCTATCTAGAATCAAGGATCCAGAATCAAGGCAGGAGTATCAGTTATAGATATATGCTTCTCACCTATGTCATCCATTTCTTCATCATCAGATACATTATACTTTGCAAAGTCACTCTTGAGTACTCGCATCTAATGAAGAGAACAGTCAAGTGATAAGATCAAAAATCTCTGAAAGATGATCACGTAGTTCATTACATCCACCCTATAGTATTTTATGGCACACAATTGCAAGTCACCATGGCAACCCAATGGGTTGCAATTTGCCTGTCATTTTTGCTACCTATACTGTAATTATAAACCTAAGAAATTCAACATAGTTCTGCTCACCAGGATGATAACTACAAATCCTATCAACAAGAAGACCAGCACTACAGAGTTGATAATTGACAGCCAGTGAATCTGAAAATCAAGTGATTATAATAAACTTATCAAAAAACATTTCCCTTATATTGCATACTTCACTATGCATCAGCTTTCAGTCTCAAGCCTGAAAACTGAGATCTGTGGTGTATGTAGAACCAGCCAAGAATCAATAATATGTTACTGTTTTGTAATCTGACACGATCAGTAGCTATATATGAGCAGATCATTATTTGTAATTAGGTTGTGACAGAGGTAAAAAAAGGTGAATAAACACAGGGTACAACTCTTACTGTCTACATTTCCTTTATCTAAAACTACATGATGAACTCTCAATGATCTATTCTCTTACCTCCAGGCTCTTAGGAAAAAAGCTTCCAGCCCCTTTGATTTTCAGTCTCTCTGAGTATGGAGAGCTTTTCAACAAAATACAAAACCAGAAATTCTTTAATAAATAAATCAACTTCTGCAAGAAGCTTCACGAAACTAAAAGAACAGTCCACGAAAAATACCCACAAACTGAGTAGGCCATGGAGTCAAACAAAGAAAGTGTTCCCCTTTGTGAAATAGTACTGAATGATGTAAAACTTCTCTTCCCATTATCAAAGTAATGATAAATTGGAAAGGAAAAAAGTGATGCAGATATAGAAAAAATTATAATTATTGCCTTAATTTGACACCAAATTCTGACACCAGCACAGCAGAAATGTCCCCTTACCACAAAGAGAATTTGTCTCAATCCACTCTTAATCCTTTAAATCCTAAGAGTAGCTAGTATCTAATTTCTCCCTACAATATCAGCCCTGAATCACTCATTAAGATTATGAGAATAAAGGAAATGATCATGAACGAAAGAATTAAGCTTTTGATCAATAAACAAATTCTCCTTGTCAGCACCAAAAAAATGTATTGAGAACAGTATGGAGAATATGCATGCTGATCTTAGGGTGTAAAGAGTTAATACTTACTCAGTTGAGCTCCACAGGACACTGTACGTGAACTCCACATTGTATGGCAACTCAATGTCATCCAGAGCTACTGGTTGATGATTTGCTGTACTTACATTTGCTGAAATAATCTGAAAAAAAAAATTGAATGCACATTCATCACTATATAGGCAAGACACCTGACACTTATGATTTCTGTGCAAATATGACCTTACCTGATCCCCATTAAATTCTATGTTAAAGTTCAAATGAGCCCAGAGGTAAACTTTGTGAGTGTGAGGCAAGAAGCCTCCTTCTTCCAAGTGACCAATAAAGCCCCGCAGAGGAAGATCATCTGTGGGAGAAAAGAATAATGAAACCAATATCTATTTCATTACTGATTTCTTCTCTGTTATGATTAACTACGATTCTTTGTCAGGAAGTTAAAAAAAAAGAAAAGCAGCCTCACCTAAAACAAATTCAAAGTAATACAAATCTTCAATGGCCTCTTGTAACTGCTGAACTTCTTTTTCCTTGAGTGTAACGGTACAAAGCTTTACGTTTTCTTTTTGCTCTAGAGATGAGGAAATTCAAAATGAAACTCAGTTTTGAGCAAAGTTAACCCTTTACACCCTAACATCGGTATGTATAAACGGCTAAGAATACATGAAAGTCAAATATTTGAACTGCAGATAAAGACGTGAATATGAAAGTGATCCTTGCAGTAATGTACACTACTTGCCCAGTTGTGAAAATAAGGCCAGAAAAAAATTCAGGCCTGTATAGGGTTTGAACCCATGGCCTCTGTGATACTGGTGCACTGGTTTAGTTGGTGATCATCTCCTTTTTTCTCATAAAACTAATGCTTGATTTAGGAGTGAATCTTATTGCGAGAGGAAGTTAGATGCTAGTCATTTTTAGGGGTTAAAGTGTTAAATCCCATAAACTTGGTGGTTACTGCTGGACCTCAGCCAAGTTTTCATAGCATAAACCAACAGGAGCCATATTGACTTGTAAATGCTGCACTTATATCTGATCATATATCTTGAACCTCATCACTATGATGGGTAGTGAGCATTTTCCATAGTTCAGCAATGTGGCCCACGGGGTAATGATCTCTAACAACCAGCTCTTTAACAAAGTTCCATTCAATTCTGCATTTTTGACAACAATTTTTGACATTGCGTTTTTCACGGCCATCTATCATCTTAATGGACCTACTAGGAAACAACTTTAATGGGTTCAAAAGGTCATGGTTTGTGATTGGTGGATTTCAATCCGTTTTGTGTGTTTCTGTGTTTCAAGGTGCGTTGCTTGTGATCGTAATTATGATTGACGGCAGCAAAAAACACGATTGTGAATGCAGCTTTTGAACTTTAGAGTTCGCATGTTTGTGAAAAGTGCAGTAGAGATCACCAAGTGCGTTCACCACACTTGGTTGAGCATGAGACGTACATGTGCAGTAGAGCGTGACTGAAACATGACTTTAGAATGAACTTTACACGTGTGGTAAAATATACTTTCCACGCACTGTTTTAGCTTTCAATTTCTGTACTAAAATAAAACTTTTTGTGTGTACTTCCTTTTGAGTTTTTCCCCTAAACTTTGAAGGGGACAAATTGTCCACTTGCCCGCTTTTTTAAGGGACAATTCAAATTGCAGTGTGGGATTGGTGCAATAGTGCGGCCTGGCTCAAACCTAGTCTGATTATGCCCCCATCTGCAGTATTAAATCTTGAAAGGCCTCAATGCGAAGGAAGCACTTACCACTCCTGAATGGTATGCTTTTCCACCTTAAGTTGCCCCTTGCATTTCGCCAGATGTCACTTACTGATAAAGATCGATGCCTTCAAGGCAGTAAATTTGGCCTAACTTGATTGAATCAACCAATTTATCATGCTATTTGAGACAAACCACACTTCCTGCCAAAATTGAATGACGGTTGTGGAGAAACTGACGTTCACTTTTACCACATAGAATTAAAATTGTGTACCTTTGAAGTTGATTTGATGTAAGGCAACAGCCATTCTGTCGCCATCTAAAACTTCTCCCAACGTTAAACTACGATGCTCTACCTAAATAAAACAAGAAAATCTTTAAAATAACAAGAAACAGACAACAGCGCATAAATCTAGAATTTATACTCTTCAGAATGGCTTTACCGACGCTTAATCACGCTTCATATGTTCATCTGTGTTCTATAAAGCACCAGAACTACTCCGATCGTACGCATTTAACAGGCATCTATTGGAAAAAGTAACTCAAACCTTGATCTCTATATTAAGGGAAAACAATAATTAATTTCAAAATGTTACCTTTTCAGGTCTACAGACTGGCAGGGAATAGTAATGATACGTCTCTTGTGGGTTGAAGTACGGACCAACTTTGTTTACATACAGTGGAACCTTGAAAACACAGATTACTTTAAAATTTGATTCTTCACAAATTGCGAGACGTAAACTAACTGTATACCTTTTCTCCGCCCTTGTAACTCGCTGCATGGCTGCAAAATGGAGCTGATAAAATACTTAGTATACAGAAGCAGAAAATATTGAGAGTCGCCATGTTGGTACTAAACTTGCAAGGAGACATGGGAGAAAATGAGACGTGGCTTCCCCTGCGCCGTTGCCTATGGAAACACGCCGATTTGCAGAGAAATTTGACATTTCGTTTCCATCTTTCATAAATATTCGACTTCTATCGCTGTTCAATTCTAGATCAGTTCTTCCAGATTTTTCATTCTTTTTTATTCAGTAGTGGGGGGGGGGGGGAGGGGTGGGGTAGAGGTAGTTATTTCAACTTAGAATATTTTATCCTTCGCCTTAACATTCTTAATGAGGTGAAAGAGGAAACCATTGTTCCATTGAGATGTACCTTTTAAATTGTCTTCGATATTAAATAAAAAATATATGAAAAAAAAAACCATCAAGAAACTGTATCAGGCCCTTTTCTGTTCCAGAATGCTCTAAAATGTCTTTTCCTCGACGTATTTAAATTCAAATAGATGCCTTTTTTATTTGGTAGTCTTCTTGGTCTTCTTGATCCGGAAGATGTGTTCCATGAATAAATAATTCTTCATTTTGATTCATTTTTGGCCTCCCACGAAGCTCTTGGGACTTTAAACGTGTTATTACACCACGTAGAAACTTCCCGTTCACGTGGCAATACATGGCGGAGAGTGAGGGAAGTTTGCATTCAAATGCTGTAAAAAAAATGTTCGCAAAGCTCCAAAAGAATTGGTTCTTGATCGGAATCGTTGTTGTTATCTGTCTAGCTAAGTTTGCCCCTTTTATTGGAGCAAAAGGTGGAATTCTTAGACCAGAAATCACCGTCAAATATATAGCTGTTTCAGCCATCTTCTTGAACAGTGGACTGTCCTTGAAGTCAGAGGAGTTGAAAAGCGCTCTTAGCAACGTTAGATTACACCTTTTCGTTCAGGGCTTTACGTTGGCTTTTGTACCTGGCTTTTTTTCGCTGTTAGTGAAGCTTTTAGAGTTAAGCAGCTTGAATGAATGGCTTCTGAAAGGTCTTCTTGTGGTGGGTTGTATGCCTCCGCCTGTATCCTCGGCCGTGATTCTAACAAAGGCTGTCGGTGGAAACGAAGCGGCTGCGATCTTCAACTCAGCATTTGGTAGTTTTCTGGGAATATTCGTCACTCCGTTTTTACTGCTCGTGTTCCTCGGTTCTTCATCTGCGGTTCCTTTTGCATCCATTGTGGGTCAGTTGTCCATGACGGTTGTGTTCCCTTTACTTATTGGTCAGTTTCTTAGAAGATACATCAAAGACTGGATGGAACAAACCAAGCCACCTTTTGGAACGATCAGTAGTTGTGTCCTTCTTCTCATAATCTATACAACATTCTGTGACACATTTTCACATAAGAGTGGCGAGATCGACTCTTCAAGCATATTAGCGGTGGCAGTACTGATAATTTGTCTGCAATGCTGTCTGTTGATGTTGACGTTTTCCTTAGCAACCATGAGAGATTCTCCATTCACCCCAGCAGACACAGTAGCAATCATGTTCTGTTCAACTCACAAGTCTCTCACACTAGGAATTCCTATGCTCAAGATTGTTTTTTCAGGATATAAATATCTTTCCTTGATTTCTATCCCACTCCTCATTTACCATCCAGTACAGATTTTACTTGGAGGTCTCTTGGTTCCGGTAGTGAAAGGATGGATGATTAGTTGTCAGCAGAAGGGGAGAGGTGCTGGAACTGGAACTGTTTAGTGGTTGTGTTACCAAGACCGTAGTTTGCCTTTTCCCTTTTACAAGATGTAAAAGCTTTGTGTACCACAGCCCCAATAAAGCATGCAAGAAATTTTGAGAGAATGAAAGATGAATATGGGTTGCTTGAGACATAACCAAGAGCAACTCAAACTTCTCGTGTACTCTTAATTTCTGGAGGCATTTTTTCCTTAAATAATTATACAACTGATGCGTGCCATTTTTACATTTTCAATGCACTATTTTAAATGTTGTATTGAAAGGGTTGCTATGCATGAAGTAATTTGCATCAATTTGTAACTAGGAAATAGTACACTATTTAAAAAAAACTGATGTATATGTAAATGATGGGAAGCAAGGGAATCAAAGATACAGATGGGTCAAAAAAAGATATTTAAAAATGATATTGACTTTTTCCATACTGTCTGACAGGTGGGAAAGTTTGGTAAATATTAATATTATTAATATGGGATATTAATATTTTACTCAGACTGCAACTTTCAAGCCTGTATCAAATGTTTCTTTGATAATGAGAGAATTGCAGAAGTAAAATAAGGAAGTAAATTGAAGGGAATCAGCAAAAGCTCACTTTAAGTTTGTTGTTTGCTTTTTGATGCACAGCCAACAGAAACTGAAAACTGACTTATAGATGCTTGGAATATAAGGAAAACTGTTTATAACTCATATTTTAAGCTAGGAAAAATTAATCTGGCTTCTGACATATTTGGGTGGTCAGATAGAGATGATTGTGAATTAAGTGAGAGGTTGTTTGCATGGGTTTTAAAAACTTTCTCTATAAGTGGCTGTGGATGGTTTAATAGGAAGCTGTACTCATAAAAGGAGGTTTGGTCCTTTTTGTAAGCAAAAGTGTATTAAGAATTACAAGTACTATCTATATTTGGTTCGCAAGGATTTGTTTTTTCTCTCCTCTCCTGACTTTTGGGTTTTGCTTAGATGAAATAAAATCCAATGAGCATTAAGAAGGAGCAAATGAGAGCACAGGTACTTTTTATTTCTTGTTATTTACTGATGAAAGATGAAAGCATCTATAAACTCTACAAATTAACCCTTTTTATTCAAAAGTTCTCATTAGCGATTCTCTGTACTGTCTGCCATACAATTCTTGCCATAATGGTGTTAGTTTAGAGAGTTTGGTATTGGATCAACTAATAATACCCTAATGAATGTCTTTATTTATTTTCATCAGTTGTCTACTTGATGTTGTATGACATTTTATGGAAAAAATCCTTCTTGGTCACTCATGAGAGCTAACCACTGGTTAACATTGATCATTTAAATCTGATCTTAATTGCAATATGCTTGGATGGCAGATTTGAAGCTTAAAATTTTCCTTTTCTGTTTCCTTTGAGGAAAATAAGGTAAGATTTTCAATCAGCTTGTTTTGAAATTTTTTTGGTTGTATCTTTTTTCCTTTATCGAACGCAACTCCTCAGAACAACTCGGCGTCTGCGATCTGGATTTTGCGAGGAGAATGGGAAGGATATTTTGCATCACAACGAGGCTAAAACAAACATGGTTGCCGTTGTGCGTACAGATTGAAATAGGGAATGTGTTCCGGAAGACAGAGATAGTTGAATCATGATCTATTAAAATCTCTATGTAAAGGGGTTTGTCTTGTAAGGGCCATTCACAATAATGTCTGTTCCACAGAGATGGCTGAATTGTCCCCGAAAAAGTCAGATTATCGCAGGTTTGTTGGACTAATCGAACTCGCTCTGGTTCGGCAACCTTGTTATCTGTACAGATTTAAGGTTTCTACTAATTGGAACTAGGATCTTCGATTGGAGGATGTCATGGGTTAGCGTTACGAACTTAAGTAGTAACTAAGAAGGTGACAGTTCAAGAAAGGAATCATTTTACAAAGTAGATTACATGAATGTGAACTTCCTCACTTTTACTAACAATGATAATACAATTGTTGCGATTCTGCTTTCCTTTGCATAATTTAAGCTGACAATTCAAGGCCTTCCCTGAAATAATGATTTTATTAAATGCACCTGGTGACATACAGGAATCTAAGAAGAGTTTCTTCTTTTGAGTTCGCAAATTTACACGTCAATTGATTGTTTCGTTTCCGGTCGAAACTGAGAATTTATACCCATATACTTATGCATGCACACAACATCGATGATTTTTATAAAAACTTGTTACGATAAAACTTTTAAAAATTGTCACTTGGACGAACTTTTGTTTGCAGAAAAGTTTCTTGCCTTTAAAACACCACTGGGGCCGCGCTATGATGACGAAATTCCAGAGGCAAATAGATTTCAGCTGCCTATGTTGTTTGCCTATCTGCAGTCCCTACAGGTTTGTGCACGTGAATTTTCTTGTTATCAACAAGATAGATATTTACTATGTTGGTTGGGAAGGTCAGGGAACAGGGTGATGGTAGAGGAAGGGGGGGGGGGAAGGGGGGGTAAGAGTATCAGGGCACAAAGAGCTCTTGCCACCCCTTCATTTTATGTTGTACACATTTACCACATTTTGCTATGACTATTCTCTGTTGCAAGACACTGGTAATTGACAGTTACTAAACATCTCTGTTACTGCACCTCTGTCCCATTTTATGTCTATATGAATGCTACTTTCTCTTCCATCTCCCTTACCCATTCCACTCCCTCCCACCCTCCCCTTGCATCCCTCAACTCTAGTATTTATGAGGCTAAGTAAATCAGAAGTTATGATATCAAATGATCTAAATAAGGTGGTTGAAGATCTGTTTATAACCCTTTAACTCCCAGAAGTGATTAACACAAAATGTCTCTCTACAATATTCATACATTCTTCAGCAAACGGGTAATAAGAATATTCAAACTTATCAGGTAGAAGCTACTATCTTGATCTAGCACCACGTTCTCATAACTAATTTAAAAGGAAATGTGTAGCAGCTACAGAGGAGAATTAACAATCAGATCTCGGGAGTTATAGGGTTAAGTATTTCAGCATCTTGATAACTTGATAAATATTTATCAAATATAAAAGTTGGGAATGAATTTACATCAAACTGCAGATAGCCAAAATTGAACTTCCTGTTGTCTTCTCTTAGCCTTTAATACATCAAACTGATGATATGTGAGAATTTTTTTTCTAGCTCTCTTTAGAGTTTATTTGAGGACTAGAGAAAAGGTGGAAATAAAGAGTTCATTTTGCCGTTTGCCATTGCTGTAAATATCATGCATAAACTCTGTAATGTTCATAAACCCAAACAATTCCATAAGATTTTTCTTTTTTTTTTTCTCCAGATGAGGTTAGGATTGATCATTGACTTGACAAACACAAATCGTTTTTATGACAAAACAGTTGTGGAACGGACAGGAATCAAACATATCAAGATGCAGTTGAAAGGGTTTGTTCCATCTTTTGTTTGTTGAAATTGATTCACTTGATTTTTAGAATGTTATCTACTTGCATGTAATATGTGTTGATTACTTTGTAGGCATAGGGAGACGCCCTCAAAAGAGCAAGTTGCTTTATTTATTAGAATGTGTGATCGTTACTTTGATCAAAACCCTGGGGAATTAATAGGTTTGTGGATCATTTTGTTCTTTAGTGCTCAGTTAATGATTATCTCATTCACGGTTTTCCAACTCCCAGAGCAGGCAATAGCTAGATTTAACCTTTTCCTTTACCATTATTGTTATGAGTAATTGTTTTTGTAATTATGAGCTTCTAGAAATCTCCAGACTGCATAGTTATGCTGACATGCATATCATAGAACTTTCCAGAACATTTCATCTAGTCATGCACTTAATACATAATACTTCTAAAATAGCTCTTATGTAAGCTTCTGGAATGTTTCAGAACTCATTGTGAATATATTTAAAGACTAGCTTTTATAGTAGTAGTAGGAGTTGTTGTTGTTGGAGCGATGACTGTTTTGAAAGCTCTACAGAGAGAGAGTTTCTGCAGAAGATCACTTATTTCAAGGAACTTTGGAGACAGCAGTGAGATTGTGTTAGTGGTTAGTTAGGATATAGACTGTGGTGGGCTTAATTAAGTTTATTAATGATAAGTATTTTACTACTTGTAGGAGTTACTCCTTGCTAAGAATGTTACTCGCTGTTTAATAAAATGGTTGAATTTGTAGGATTATGGTGTTTTTCTGTTGCTTAGATCATACTATAATGTGTGTGAAGCCCAGCTAGTCAAATAAATGATTAAAAAGTAAAACTTGTTGAATAAAGGGATAATTAATTGTCAAAATATATGCAAAATGTTTTTTGATGGAAAAGTGGTTAGATATAACCTGAATGGACTGGCTTTGTACCAGAAGGAACTAGCTATAAACAGTACTGCTATCAAATACCCCACAAACTCAAATTTCATCTGCACATACACAAATACTTGGGTGTATTAACAATGCACATCTGACATGTCTCTTTTTCACAATGCAAAAAGTTTCCTATGTGTTACACTGTTGTGTAAAAGGGAGAACTTTTGACAAGTTGACGACAGAAAATGTACATATTGGAAAAAAAGGTCACTATGTTACTCGCACATGTTACATTACTTAGTGTATTTATGGAATAATGAACAGTAGCAGTTGATTTGCTCGATCTTTAGCTGTTGCTAAATCAGAAAAAAGAACTATTGTCAACCTAGCTAGCCATATACGTAACTGTGAAAAAAAAAACAGATTCATAAGCTCCAGTAGAATGACCCACACAACCCATGTTCAGACTCACCTAAAACTCCACATATACTAAAGGGGGTAAGTTTCTAATGAAACTGTCAGTGGGGAAGTACACAAGGTAATTTGGTAAAATTGTGAACTGAGTTGATAATATAAATTGGCCACGGAAAGAGTTTCAAAGCTGACATTTCCAGCATTTGCCCTTTGTCAGAGTAAGTTCCTTGTCATTCCCTCTGACTAAGGGCTAGTGCTTTAAATGTCAGCTATAAAACTTGAGGCATGAGGCGTGAGTGGCCCAGTGGTCAGAGCGCTGGACTCTGGGTCGGACGGCCCGGGTTCGAGTCCTGGATGGGGCACTACGTTGTGGCCTTAAGCAAGTCGCTTCACTCACCTTGCTTCGTCTTCTCGGATAAGACGTTAAGCCGGAGGTCCCGTCTCCTGCAGGGTTTGGGGTAGGAGACGTTAATTTCCCACGCACGAGATTACTGTGTGATGGATGTCCTCCCCTGGGTTGGGTTGGGTGGATTTTAGTGTTGTAATGCGCACTAGATCATATTATCGCATGTTAGACTGCGCAATATAAGAAATAAACATTATTATTATTATTATTATTATTATTAACTTTTTAAGGTGGCCAATTTATGTTATCAATTCAGTTTATAATTTACCAAATTATCTCATTAAAATTTCACATTTTCTGCATCTATTTTTCCTTCTGTAGGTGTTCACTGTACTCATGGCTTCAACAGAACTGGCTTCTTAATCATTGCATATCTTGTAGAAAAAGATGACTGGAGGTAATTGAGCCATAAAAATATTTTCTGACACCAGATTGGTTTGATAAAGCTTCTTTAAACATTTCGTTATTCATGTCATTGATTTATTCCATGGTCAGTCGTGGGACTGAGAGTTTCCACCAGACCAATCACCTAAATCTATGGGTACATGTAGTCAATGCGATTTCAACCCTTAAACTCCCAAGATCTGATTGTTTTTTCTCCCCTCTTGCTGTTACACATATTCTTTTAAATTAGTTAGGAGAATTTGGCATCAGATCAAGATAACAACCTCTATTTGATAAGTTTGAGTATTCTTATTACTTTTTTGCTGGATGATGCATAGACAGTGTAGTGAGTAGTTACATGTTAATCACTTCTGTGAGTTAAAGGTTTAATACTTTGGGCTAACTACATATTTTTTTCTGTGTTTTCACAGTATTGAGGCAGCTATTCACTGTTTTGCGCAGGTCTGTGGTTGAATTCAGTAATTAAATCAACTAATAAATATTTTACTAGTAATTAAAAGTTCAAATCTTGGGCAAAGCTCTTGAGATAGTTTTTCAACCATCATGTCAATTTGTGCTTGCCCATTTCAAGACAAGACATTCCCCTACCCACCCCTCTCCTGTCAATCAGTGCTGCATTCTTTCTGTTGGTTAGGTGTTTTACATTTAATTGCATAAGATTTCAAGCAACATTACATTAAGGGAAGGGGGAAAATAAGCTTTTAGAGTTAAAATTGATACTAGTTTTTTTTTGTATGGGTTTAATATAGATTTCCTTAACAGATTTTGCTGAAGGACTGTAGCAGATGATACATGATAAAAAAAATATTGAAATTGGCATCAATAATCTTATTTTTTTGTTTGTTCTTCTTTCATTAATTTGTGCAGTGTCGCCCTCCAGGAATTTACAAAGCACACTATTTGCAAGACTTAGTTAAGCGGTACGGTGACTCAAATGAATCCATCGCTGCACCTGAGCTTCCTGATTGGTGTTATGACGAGGAGGAAGGACTTAGTGACAATGAGGAGGAAAATGGGAGGACTGTGGAAGATGGAAGTCACTCTGATGGGAGGAGAAAAAAGATGCGAAGGGATCCAAGATTGAAGGTCAATTTTTCTTTGAAGTCTTGTCTCTTTGTCATCATCATCATCACAGTCGTTATTGTTGTTGTTGCTAAAATATTATGGGGAATTACTACAGAATAATGTAGTTTAACAAAGTAACTCCATGATTTGTGTTTATAGGAAGCAAAATTTATGGATGAGGTTGAGGGGATTGAGGTTGTGAATTCACCCAGAAGAGAAGATATCCAAGAGATATGTGAAAAAATGTGCGCTTGGGAAAGGTGAGAAATATTAAAAACTGAGGGAAAACATGCAGAGAAGAATTTTGCTAAAATTGATGATAAAAGAGATGATAGCTGTAAGGTCGAATGAAAGAGTTTATAACTGTTAAACAAATTCTCCTTGTCAGTACTGTGGGAAATACATAGTATAGAAATTATGCACGCTGATGTTAATTTGAAAAGGGTGAAACTGTTCTTGTGGTCGTATAAAAAAAATTAACTTTCTTATAAGCTCGGATTTGAAGCGTTTTATTTGTTGAGCAAGAGACAAATGAATGCTCGATGCTTAAACAGTTCTTGCATTTTTTTTTGTTTGTTCCCTTTATTTTAGTGGGGGATTCCCAGGAAGTCAACCAGTGTCCATGGATGTCCAGAATATTAAATTACTTCACGAAAAACCTTACAGAGTCAGTTGGAAAGCAGATGGCGTGAGGTGATTATTATTGAAAGCCTGTTTAGATTCGTCCTAAAGGAACTGCAAGTTCACCAGTTCGGATTTCTTATACTTCTTGCAAGACATGATTTTTTTTCTATGTTAATTTTTGCGTGTTTCAGGCGAGTTGAATCAAGCGTGATAAGTGAGACCCGCGCGCCGTGTGCCTCGTTCCGAGCGCTCTTCTCGCGTTCAACGCCGATGACCTGAAAGACGCCAAAAAATTAGTCTGTTCTGCGGAAAATATGTTAACGTCCAGTGTTCTGAGCCATAAAAGCCTCTATCTTGACTTAACCTCTGGCCATTCACTATGCTCAACTGTCTGTTCATCATCCGCTAGCCTGCAGAGCACTCGAGACTTTCAGTAAACGCCGAAAGCTCAGTATTTTCTCGGTGAAAATTATTCCTGCCATCTTTGATTTTTGGAGCAGCAGAGGGTTGCTGAGATAAAGACATTTGTGCCGAAAAAGTGAGCGACGGTCTAAAGGAAGGAGGGGGGAGTGGGTGGAGCAGTAGAAATCGCGCATTTCCGTGCCCCCCCCCCCCCTCCCCCAACTGTCGACTCTAACTATGAATCAAACATGGCCGGTCAGATAACATTCGTTAACTCGCCCTAATAAAACGCTTCAAGTGCACTGCAGGCTTTCCACAGGCCCAGTCAGTCTACTAATCAGTCGCTCCATTTATTCTTTTCTTTTCAGATACATGATGCTGATTTTAAAAGAAAGAGAAATATACTTAATAGACAGAGACAATAATGTGTTTGCTGCACCACAGTTCCATTTCCCTCAGCGTAAAAACCTTAGAGAGCATATTTTTGACACTCTGATTGATGGGGTAAGAGAACGCAGCATTACATACTTAACTTAAGCTTCACTGCGAACGTTTCGTTGTTGTTTTTAGTCGTTTTCCTATGGCGCACAAAGTTAGGAGAGGAAAGGAAAAATATCAGTTGGGTTAGAAAGAAAAAAAATTATATGGGAAGAATAGACCAAGATGTGACCAGGAAGGTCAAGGATGGAAAAGATTGACTCGGATTGAAAAAAAGTGGCAAAATTTCCAAGCATTTTCAAATCTTGACGTCAGCGATGCAAAGTGGTATTACTCTAAATTCGTTACCGATTCTACTCGCTCGGTCCTAGACAGTTCTACCAAATCGCAAGAATTTATTTCACTAGCGAGTGGAAATTTTCCGATATATAGGCGAAGTCCAGTGCGGTGGGCCAATAGTGGTACCCGCATCGTCTGAGATTTTTCTTACGATTGCAAAGCAGTCTCTGAAACGAAAATTTTGAGTTTTTATGTTCTATTTTATAGGAGATGGTTCTTGACAAGGAAAATGAAAAGGTTCACCCTCGATATCTGGCCTACGATATCGTCAGATTCCAAGTAAGTTCATCGTTATGTAGTTGGTTAATCAGTGAAAACGGTTCTTTTATCATTGGCCCATTCGAATGCCTATGAAGTACTCAAACCTCACACAGAGGTCGCAGTCATTGGGTTGTATGTACCTCCTTCTCAAATCGAGGCTGTGTAGCTTAGTTGTTAGACACAGTTCTGGACTCATCGAAGTAAGACTATGCACTCTGTATTTGCTTTTGTTGAAGTTTACCTGTGGGGGCCCAATTGTCATGTAAGTACAATTAACAGGGTTGTTTCTTACTTGCTCCTAAAATATGGCTATACGATTCATTTGGTAGCCGCAACTAACCGTTATCTGGGAAGTATGAAATCGTACCCTTCGAAGAACTAACTCTTTCCTCACGTCCTTCTTTCTGTTTTCTAACACATTCTTTCTCTATTCTTACGAAAAATGCCCCTTACTGTGGATTGTTTGTAAATCAGTTTATGACTCTTGTGTTTGTAGGGGCAAGAAGTCGGAAAACAAAGCCACGACATCAGAATGATTTGTATTGAAAAAGAAATAGAAATGGCTCGAAACCAAGCTGTAAGTACTTACGTATTTATCAGTCAGTCTGTCTGAATAAAGAGGGAAACTTTCAAAAAAAAAAAAAAAACTTCGGTGCTGCGTCGGTGGGGGGTGTTGTAAAATAATTTGGCTTTATCAATTGGGTTGATAATGTGAATTGGTCACCGTAAAGAGATTCTAAACCTGACGTTTAGAGCGTTTCGCCCTTCGTCTGAGCGAATCGACGCTTCGACAAGGCCAACTTTATCTGACTTTCGGTCTATCTGTCTCTCTCTGTCTTTCTACTCATCTGTCTATCTGTCTCTCTTTTTCTCTGTCCGTCTATCAGTCTGTATCTTTAACATTTCCTTACCCGAGAACAGAAAAGCATTACCTCCAATTTCTCTTTTCCTTTGTCCAATTTTATTGTTGCCTCGTTATTTCCCGTCAGATCACCGAACTGATTTTGCCAATAGGCAAACATGCAATGCGTTTTGTAACGTTTCATTACTCTTTATTGCAGGCTCAACAAGGACTCTTGGACAAGTCAAAGGAGCCGTTTAGCATCAGAGCGAAAAAGTTCTTTCCAGTAGAGAAAGCAGAGTGGGTAGGTCTTTTCGAGTCTACAGTCAACATAGAAATGAACAAATTTAATTTTTATTTTTGTTGAAAAAAATTCCTTCTTCTAAGTGGTTACTTCACACTCTACTTCCTCAGTATTGTGTCCTTCTGTAGTCAGTCTTCGTCACAACTGAGGGTGAATCTGAGAGGATCTTACCTCTCTACTTCGCAAAACTCTTGAGAGAGTATAACAGATTGCTCTTAACGTCATCATTTCGCTTCTTCTGAAAGCAATTAGCATCGAATGGAAGGAGAGATTTAGAGTTGCACCTTCGCATTCTTATGCTGGTTTTACCTTTTTGTTCGTAGGTGTTAGAAAACTGGAGTCCTAAACTTAGCCACGAGAATGATGGACTGATCTTCAACCCCGCCGAGGAGGTGAGTTAACTTAAATAGTGAAAAATATTTGATGGAAGGAAGCCGCGACGCCTCTTTGGTTAACTCGTCCGAATCAAAAGGTCTGGGTACGAAAGAGACTGAAGGTTGCGGCTGTAGACGCGGGAAAACGTGAGTGATAAAGATGCGATTGGATTTAGATCACTATCTGACTGGTTGAAAGCGGGCGTTAGCTATTTAGACCAATTTTAAAGCGTAGAATAGAAAAACTAAGGTATTTCCGGATTGCTTACACTATTGAAATGAATTTCTTCGAAAATCTTGCCATCGCTTTCTGTTTCAGCCGTATGAGGCCGGACAGAGCTCTGAGTTATTGAAATGGAAACCACACACGCTAAACTCCGTGGACTTCGTTCTTAATATAAGAACTGTTCGACAAGAAGGGTATGTTTGTTAAAAGTTTGACCTGCACTGATACAAAACCAATACTGCTCTAACCAGGCCGTTCTGTTAAATGGCGGCCTAAAGGCAAAGAAACACTTGATTTGAAACTTTCTTGCATGTTAATTCACAAACGTCAGCTCCATCCCCATTTCGTTCGATAAAAAGTGGAAAACGAATTTTTGATAAATTTCTTTTAACCCTTTACACCTTGAAATCAGTGTAAATATTCTCCATACTCTTCTCTATACGTTACTTAAGGTGCTGACAAGGAGAATTTGTTTTATAATCAAAGGCTGCTTTATTCGGCGACCATTTTCTTTATTCTCATGACCTTAACGTGTGATTCAGAGGTGATATTGTAAGGAGAAAGTAGATACTAATCACTCTCAGGGGTCGAAGGGTTAAGCGATGAGTAATTGTGTTAAATGAATAATCTTTAGATCAATATCAGTATCTGGGCAACTGCCCACCTACCCCTCCCCTAATCCAACATTAACCTTTACTTGCTATCAATTGACCGTTATTGAGTTAGGGGAGGAGTAGGTGGGCAGTTGCCCAGATACTGATATTGATCCTAATCTTTCCTCTTCTCCTTAAGGTGCATTCCTCAATCAGTTGGTGCTCTCATGGTCGGTGGTTTTGATCGACCATTTGCCCAAATCAAGGTTTGTGCAGATAGAGCCCTTTTCGATTGACTGTTGTAAGACCAAAACCAAAACCAAATTAATTACGAAGGCCAATCAAATGAAAGGAAAATACATAACCCTGAAGAGCCGACGAGAACTCAAAACAGAAACAAGCAAACTGCCTAAAGCGCGGGAAAACGCGGGCGACCAAGTCGTGGTTGGTTTTAGTTTTGTATCTGATTGGTTGAGAGATTGACGCGAGTTTTTCTGGACCAATCACTGAACAAAGTAAATCAAACCAATGAAACCACAGATTACTTTTGACATTCAATTGAAAATTGCCCTCTTTTAGAATTTCGAATGGGAGCGAACCGTCACAATCAAATAGCCCCTCTGTTCCGTATGCATTGCCTTTCTTAATTTTTTCCCCTCAGGTTACGAAAGAACTCAAAAGCCTCGACAAGAAAGTGGTGGAATGCACTTGGGATGCCAAGAACAACCAGTGGAAATTTCTCAGAGTCAGGGAAGATAAAAGTTTCCCAAATGGTTACAAGACAGCTATGAGTAAGGAGGCGTGATGTGTTTTGGTTGTTTTGTGATTTTATTTCAGTTCTAAGCTGCATGTTTTGGAGAGAAAAATAAAACAGAGCGCTCGCTCCAACTCTTTCTTACCTTTTGAATGCTTTCATTTATGAAGTTATTTTTTTTTTCCTAAACCTTAAAGTCTCAGTGGTGATCAAAATGTAACTTATCAGCAATCAATTGATAAGAATAGAACAGCGTTTCTCTTGGAGTGTTAAATTCTCTAAACTGACTTACGAGAAAATGTGTAACTGTGAGTAAAGAGAATTAATTATTAGATCTTAGGAGTTCACAAGTGAAATAAAAATGGAATGAAGGATTTTTTTATTTCCCGGCTTAATTTCAGGCGTATGCAAAAGCATTAAACAACCTGTGACAAAGAAATGGCTTCTGGAAGTTATAGAGAAACATCGTTACCACTCAGTTAGACACAGAGACCCCAACGCTCCATCCACGAGTCATGCCGCAGTTTAGATCACAGACTCACCAGAATGGCCTTAGAAGCAGTAGAAGCCGCCTTGCGTCAGTTGAAGCTCTTCTTAGAGAATGGTAACCGCGCACATTTGGATAAAGTCTTATATCAGTCGTATAGAGTCTTCCTATGTCTGGTGCCTCCATCACTCTTTGATTTGCTATCGTGAAGGCGAGAACCATGCTCGGATGCTCCGCCGTAATCCGATGACGTCGTCGTGAGGAACAGAATAGTGCCGACTGGGTTTACGACGTGACACAAACACCGACTGCTGTTATTTCGCATTTGTACAGATTTTATAGCATAAAGCACTTCTTGTTTTATATTCATTTTCATTCTGTTATCAGAAGGCTTCTCTAGAAAATACCTGACGTAAGTGCAATCCTTCCAATGTTTTGCGTTTTCAGCGCTTGCTAAATTTCAGTTATTTAGTTCTTATGATTTTGAGGTTCAGAGGCCTTTTACAGCTTTATCTCATATAATGTCACTGATTTTTTTCTTGATGTATCGATCACCAACAGTGCCTCTTTTCGCACAACTTCCCTGAGTGTTAAAATGTGAAGCAACCTCGTTTCCAGGTTCACCAGTCCTTCCCCCCACTGTCTCTCTTACTCCAGGAAATGGATAGAAGATAGGCCCTGGAAACGAGGTTTTATGGTAAAGAAGATTGAATGATTAAGCCTCTTTATGTAAGAGACATTGGAAGAGTTATGCATATTTTAAGTACCACCCAAATCTGATGGCCGAAAAAAGTACTTTGGCTTTTTTTACCTTAATTAGTAGTGACCTGTAGCAGATGTGGTTTTCTTTTATCAATGTTGATTTTTTTGTATGGTTTTAAATTTTTTTTCCATAACCAGAATTTTAAGTCGGGCACCTCTTCGTTTAACCAGAAGGTACTGATTTCTTCAGTCTTGTGGATTTGAAATTGTTATAGAAGGTTAGCAAAAGTGACTACTCGAGAGTTACGGGATAGGTTTGTACTTGAAGAAAAAGAAAAGGAAAGAAAGTAATAAACAACTGTAAATAGTTTTATTCTATGTAAACTAGTATTTCGCATGAAGTATTTTCCAGTTTGAAAAACTGATTACTTCAATGGTCCCGCTAGCATAAAGTTTGAAACTTGAATTCGATGATATTTTCATCCTCTTTGTTGATGTAAAACGAGATGAATTTGACCAATTTTTTAACTCTTCAACTCCCAGTTCAAATTCATAATTGTCCTTACTGTCAACCATACAATTCTTGAAATGTTAGTTCAGGGAATTTAGTATCACCATTCTCATCACTTGTCTGGTTGATACTGTGTTGATATTGTAAGGAGAAATTCTGTCTTGGACACTCATGGGAAATTAAGGGTAAACAGCAAGACAAGTAAGATCAAAGGGCAAAGATGCTGTACTCATTATCAATCAAGGATTATACAAGCTGAATGCTTGATGCATTATTATGGACTTTTACTTATGGTCTGCTAGAGGACAGACATGTAGGAGACGTCACCATGAATTTTTCTTTATTATATAGTAACATTTATGACCGTTTACGCTCTCGCTCTATATTTAACAAATAGACTCCATGTTGCCATGCATCTGTACATTAAAAGAGCACAGAAGGCGTCTAAATGTGGTAAGAACATCAGTTATACTGCATTTCAAACGAAGCGCGGTAGCAGAGGTGGAGTGAAAAAACGAGAGAGGATTGGGTTGGGTCGCGTGATGAGAGGTGTTTTGTACGCGACCCGACCCAAACCTCTCACGTTTTTGCTCTGTTGCTAGTATTCGCTCTGGTTATTATTTCGTTCTGTTTTACCAACTAGAAGCGTGGAACAGGTATCACAGAGCAGACTCGCGGCAACATAGAATCAATTTATTAATTAGATAGGGAAAGCGTAGCCAATTATATCAGTTACATATTAGATAGAACACTAGCGACAAATGCTAACGACAGATAACTGGATTCGGCTGGCGTGTATGTACATCACTGTTGGTCATTAGTTCATCGGTAAATGATCATGCCCGCCATTTTGAAATAGGTCAATCAACTGTACTGGTGGCAACTAGGGTGTGAACATGTCATACCAACCTTCCTTTTTAGCCGTTGTCCAAAGAAATCTCTGGCATTGTGTACCGCCACAAGGACTTATTTCAAATCGATATTTAATTGCTACTCATAAGGAAGTGGTGATTTTAAAATATAGAAAGCATTTGTCAAAATACTGTAATTAACAACTCTTTGTTTTGATTGATTGTGGAGCGGAAAAGCTACCCATCCAAATAAAATGTATGTCTTGGGTTTAAGTATGGATTTGAAATAGAAAGGAATAATCCTATAAACTATACTGAAGTAGTGATGTCTTAAGCTTAGGCTTCGCTCAAAAGAAAAAAAATTAAAGAAAGAGAAGAAAGAAAACTGTCAGCTGAAAAAATGCGCCCCGTCTATTTTACAGAGGGTGATTTGAAAACACTTCTTTTCTTCTTCAATAAGGTTACTTACGAACGAGTCTATTACTAACCAACATAATGACCAGCTCCCAGTCGGTTTGTTAGCTCAGTTGGTAGAGCGCTGCACTAGTATCACAGAGGTCGTGGGTTCAAATCCCGTTCAGGCCTGAATTTTTTCAGTTTAAGCCTAATTTTCACGACTGCTTAAGTAGCGTTCATTACTGCAAAAATTGCTCTCAAATTCACAATTAGGTTAACCATCCACACTGATCTACACGAAATCCAGCATACGTGCAGCTTTTCGCAAATATTGCTTAGGAGAGACAAATTTGAAACACACCCGCCTTTGGTTCTGGTGCGAACGGAAAACACTCCCAGTTAGAAAATGAAGCCTTTTTAGGAATTAGAGAGTGCTCACGTCACTTGGATTTGCAAAAACATGCCCGCTGTGTTGCAAAATTTACATTCAGGTTCATACCCTGCTACAGCTCTAGTGGTGGGTGAACACCCTGTGGTTGGGGGTAGTTGAAAGGCCCAAGAAGCAGGCTTAGGAGGGGATGTAGAAAGCTTCGGGTAAGGTTTTCGCTTGAAGGTGAACATCGCCCACTTTCACACTAGCCTGACCAATGAAAATGAAGGGGTTTACTGTCAAGGCCGACACCAGGACGCAGCTCCGGAACTGGCCCATTGGGGAATGGGTCACTGGTAGCTGTGTGTCCAAAGCTCAGGGGTAGGGAGGATAAGGTTTGGACTCCTCAGCCCATTGCAGTGTGTCCGTAGGTTAAATGAGGCTTCTTTGCTTATATCTTGAAAACGCATTGTTTTGCCTGACTAGCCGTCAGGGTCATGCCCTACCACTGTTCATTCTGTGAGCTAAGACTTAATAGCTGGAGGGAGGTTGAGGAGCAAAAGTATCGGATTTTAGAGGGGCCCTACTGACGGCTAGGTTTTCGCTTTAAGGCGGGCATCACCTAAAAGTTAAGGCTAGCAAGTGCATGCAGCTCAGCAACTGGCCGATTCAAGGCTGGGCTGCAAGTGCCTCCATATCAACAGTTTAAGGGCGGGAAGGAAAGGTTTTGGACTTATCAGTCAAGGTGGTTCGCTTTTTGGATAAAAGTAGACATCTTAGGGAAGGTCTCTTCAGTTTGTTGTTGTTTTTGACGGTCTCCCATTACTCACTGTGAGGTTCATGTCTTGCGGCAGCTTAGCTAGTGAGGTAGATAAGGATCTCAATGGGGTTAACTACTAGCCGAAAAACGATCAAAACCTTTTCCTGAATATGAGCAAAACTGAATATGAAATTTATGGCTCATACCGAAGGATAAGGCGGGAGGGGAATGTAATCTTATCCTTTGACGGAATCTGAAAACCGAAAATTCAAGTGCCTATTTAAATAGGCACTTGAGTTTTAACAACCATATTGAGCATTTAGTCATCAGGGTCTTTAAAGGTGGATGCTTGGGAAAGGACCTTGAGTTTGTTGTGATCTTGGGTACGTTTTGGTGAATCCACTCAGATATATGTGTGTGTGTGTGTATGTGACCACCGCTTCATAGGCAAAATTATTGTTTCTGCTAAATCGAAGAATAGAGCCTCACCGAGATATCTGAAAGACATCTGAGAAACTATGGTAAAGCCTGTGGTTAAGAATTTGTGAACTCAAGTCACAGACTGACCAATGGCCTCGTTTGGCCGAACGTTATACTTCAAGTGCATTGTTACGGTGTAACCTAACCGACAGAAAAACACTTTAATCCTAAAAACTCGAATACTTTATTAAACAACGAGTGATTTTCTTAATGAGGAGCGACTCCTAAAGGCCGCTCGATAAACCTACTTTAGCCCTCTACGGTCTATATCTTAGTTCACCTTTGACCTAAACTCGCAGTTTCCTCCAACGTTTCTTGAAATTACCAATCTTCCACTGTTGCTCTCTCTCACTGTCTAGCTTACAAAACAGTCGGTCACTCCCGACAACAGCAACTACTACTACTACATAATCGAGTCCTTATATACATTCACAAAGTTTTCTGGAACATTCCAGAAGCTTACAAAAGAACTATTTTGGTAGAATTACGTCATAACTGCGTGACTTGATAAAATGTTCTAGAAAGTTCTATGATACACATGTCAGCACGACTAAGCAGTCTGGAGATTTCTTGCCTATATTTACAACAACAATTACTCATAACAGCATCTACACATTAACGTGCTAAAATTGACGGTCATGATGAAAATATATAACGCAAAACTTCACATTTCGATTCAATCTCTGCTGAGGCAAATCAAATTTTATATAACGTGATTTTTTAAACTTTTTTATTTTAAGAGGTTAACTGTTTACTCTGGAAAGTTCTTTTAGATGCCCACAATGAAATGCAACATGATATTTTCATACTTCCCTCAATATTGCATTTCCATGGACTTAAATCATTTTGAAAAGGCAAAGTTCTGAAGATAGGCATGAACTAATACATACTAACGTTGAATTGTTCCAGTGGAAATTTGTCCTTAGGGATCTCCTGGTTTTCAAGATGGTGGCTCCGACCTGAGGCCACTTTTTTTTTTTCCTTACTTTGAACTCATACGCCCCTAAGGAGGAGTGGGCAGGCTGGCTCACCGGAAGAGATATTCCAAAGCGACCATCAGTTCTAGTGTCACGTTAATTAATCATGCGCAAATCTCCATGGGTCAAAATGCTCGAGAATTCTTACAATGACAATCTTTCTGACATCTATTCAGGTTTCCTTTCGTCCATTTCAAACTCTTGGCTGAATTTTCTTTTTGTGCAAGTGCGACTTGGCATGTTGGTTTTTACTCTGTCTTTGCCATTATTATCTTCGCCAACGATATTTCTTTTCAGTGTCCACATCTTCAAGGGCGTGAATATTCTCAGGCACTCTGCGCGGAAGGAACGATTCATGATGCCATATATGATGGGGTTAAGTGCAGTACTGGCCCAACCGAAACAAGTATAACTTACATACACTTGTCTTTTAAGTTTCCACTCTGCGTTCACAAAGTCGATGAGATCTATTACTAAAACAGGGATCCAGCAAGTGAGAAAACCTACAACAATGGCTAAGAGAATATATGTAACGTTTAATTCATCCACTGATAAGCGGCTGTTTTGGGATAAATTTGCTGCTTCATGTCTGACGGAGCGAAGTCTTGAACGGAAGGTTAGGTTATGCTTCCGAACCGTTATAAATACTTTGGTGCAACAAACCACGATGATTATCAAAGGAATGGCTACGTAAAATACTACCAAATAAGCTCCATACCCTCTATGCAAACTTTCAAAATCGTGCGCACAGAAAACTTTTCCAGTGTGAAAGAAAAATTTATGACCAGCAGCAACATATGGAAGAGGAGCAAACAGAGCCAGGATCCATAGAACAGCGATTGTCAGTTTTGTTGTCTTCTTGTTAAAGAGTTTCTGATGCAAGGTACGGGAGCGGACCACTCGGAAACATCTGTTTACAGCAGTGACGGCCAAAGTTTGTAATGACACCGCTGACAAGAGAAGAATCCAGAATCCTTGCAGCTGACAGACGAAGTCATTGAACGGCCATCTTCCAACAATTAGAGAAGCAATTGAAAATGGGATTCCCAGACAAGAGTTCAAAAAGTCTGAAAGGGCCAGAGTTATGATGTACATACTAGGAACCGTTCGGCGAAGAGTCGGGTTTTTAATGACCACTATCCCGAGCAGTAGGTTCCCAAAGAAGGAGACTAAGTTGATCAGCAACAAGAAAAACGATTCTGTGACTTGAATGTTCGTTGGTCGGTTTCTTAACTGTTCAGCAAAGACTGAAATTGCAGTTAATGTCGCATTCATGATGACAGAGAGTTTTCTTAGAGAACCTACAATTTAAGACAAAACCCATTTGATTCTTTTTTATGTAAATTTAGTTCGATTGTGAAAGCAACTTTCTCCTGTTTGTTTGGTCAATGCAGCACCCGGATGTTGCTGTTCAGAGCATTGATGAATTATTAATAAAATATTGGAGAGTTTTTTATCATCTTAACTAATTTTCGAAAAAATTGTTTTAGAGAGCGGCCTAACTAGTTTCACCCTAAAAGCACTTTTGTTTTTTCAACAGATTCCGTTTTGAACATCATCTAAAAGCTTTCAGTATTAGCGGGTAATTTAGTGTTAACAACTGGGTTGAAAACGTAAATTAGCCACCGTAAAGGGTAAAAAAGCTGACGTGTCGAGCGTTAGCCCTTTGTCAGAGCGATTTCAGTATTATATTGGTGAGTACGACACAAGACAAGGTGGTGTTTTAGTTTGTACAGCCACATTCAACCGAGAGATAGCCAGCTTTAAATGCAATTATTTTGTTGTGTGCACAGTGCTACTTTACCAACAAACTAGCTTTAATGTTGCACTTACCCTTGAGGCCAGATGGTATTCTCGATGATATTTTTCGATCCTCAAGGTTGTTTAAATATAACAGCAAAGCGGTTTTATGTTCAACGAACAAAACGTTGCCTTCTGGAAACCTTGAAAAGAATATTTAAAATTAGAAGTCATTGCACAAGTTAATTTATTCCCAGCTTATCAGTCAATCAGCTGCCTCACGTCGTCAATTAACGAAAACGTTTATTTAGTTTCATGCCAAACTGACATCTGGTAGCTTTAAACTGTAATTCCGCCCTACCCCCTTCCTACAAAGAAATTAACAAATAAATAAAGTAGTACTAGAAGGTGTAAAGTGTTAATCTCTAATAGACCAATCGGCGACCAACATGCCAACATGCATGCACTCAAGGGACCAATCTTTAATTATCGTCACGGGGGGGGGGAGGTGGGAGGGTTGGAGGATTTGGGGGGGGGGTGGTCATACGGTTTTCAGGGGGGAACAGAGGGGTATCAGTTGTCGCCAACATAATAGGGACCTTAAGCAGTCAGGACGGCAACGCCAAAGAAGACATCGATCAAAAAATGAATTTCTTCCTTTAAGTAGACTTTAAAAAATGGCTGCAGGTGTTTACTGTCTCATACGGCGCCACACCTCAACTTCAGCATAACGTACAAAAGAAGCGTTGAGTTCCAAATGAAAATTTAAATAATTTTCCGTCGCGGTTTCGGTTCGCAGACGACGCAAATTGTGGTGATTTCATGTTGTTGTTTTGCAGGGAAAGGCTAAGAAATGCACAAAGCTTAAAACGCACGTGCTGAGCAATTGTTCTGCCAATTAGATCTTTTGTTTTTCCATGCCCTCGTTGCCGTCGCCGTCGCCTTTGTGGTTTGCTTAAGGTCCCTAGTATAAAAGGAAGACTAAAAAAAAATTAGGAGGATCATTAGAATTCTACAGAGCGTTATGGGGAGATCGAGTAAATTTTATTCGTCACCCACTGAAAACTTATTTGACTTCCATTTCTAATTATTGCACTAAATGGCAGTTTCTTGACAGGCGGCTGAAAAAGGTTTCGAATGAGCTGTCTTTCCGTCTGTCATCTTTCATTGCTGCGTGCCTAATAATTTGCCAGTAATTTTGCTTTCTTTTTAACAATAACGGGCGGAAAGACGTGGGATCACAACACTTACAACATCAGCCTGACTTATTAGAACATGCAAAAACAATTCCTGTTTTTATCTCCTGAAATGCGAGACCTTGGATGTACATTTCAGGTGCCTACCTTGACATCAGCGACGCTTAGTGGTATTACTCTAAACTCGTAATCGATTCTGCTCGCCCAGCAGTCTCTGAAACAAAAATTTTGAATTTTTATGTTCTATTTTATGGGAGTTGGTTCTCGACAAGGAAAATGAAAAGGTTCACCCTCGATATCTGGCCTACGATATCGTCAGATTCCAAGTAAGTTCATCTTTCTGTGTAAAGGGGGTAAGCTTCTAAAGAAACTGTGGTGCTGCGTCGGTGGGAGAGTATAACTGGTAATTTAGTGTTAACAACTGAGTTGAAATGTAAATTAGTCTCCGTAAAGAGTAAAAAAGATGACGTTTCGAGCGTTAGCCCTTCGTCTGAGCGATTGACGAGGGGCTAACGCTCGAAACGTCAGCTTCTTCACTCTTTACGGTGGCTAATTTACGTTTTCAACTCCGTTGTTAACATAAAATTATCTGCTTATCTTTCTGTAATTGGTTAATCAGTTAAAACGATTCTTTTATGATTGGCCCATTCGAATGGTTATGAAGTACTCAGACCTCATTCAGAGGTCGCAGTCATTGGGTTGTATGTACCTCCTTCCCAAATCGAGGCTGTGTAGCTTAGTTGTTAGACACAGTTCTGGACTCATCGAAGTAAGACTCTGCACTCTATATTTGCTTTTGTTGAAGTTTACCTGTGGGGGCCCAATTGTCATGTAAGTACAACTAACAGGGTTGTTTATTACTTGCTCCTAAAATATGGCTATACGACTCATTTGGTAGCCGCAGTTAACCGTTATCTGGGAAGCATGAAATCGTACCCGTCGAAGAACTAACTCTTTCCTCACGTCCTTCTTTCTGTTTTCTAACACATTCTTTCTCTATTCTTACGAAATATGCCCCTTACTGTGGATTGTTTGTAAATCAGTTTATGACTCTTGTGTTTGTAGGGGCAAGAAGTCGGAAAACAAAGTCATGACATCAGAATGATTTGTATCGAAAAAGAAATAGAAATGGCTCGAAACCAAGCCGTAAGTACTTACGTATTTATCAGCCAGTCTGTCTGAATAAAGAGGGGAAACTTTCTAAAACAAAAACTGCGGTGCTGCGTCGGTGGGGGGGTGTTGCAAAATAATTTGGCTTTATCAATTGGGCTGATAATGTGAATTGGCCACCGTAAAGAGATTCTAAACCTGACGTTTCGAGCGTTTCGCCCTTCGTCTGAGCGAATCGACGCATCGACGAGGCCAAGTTTATCTGACTGTCGGTCTGTCTGTCTGTCTGTCTGTCTGTCTGTCTATCTGTCTTTCTTCTCATCTGCCTCTCTGTCTCTCTTTTTCTCTGTCCGTCTATCAGTCTGTATCTTCAACATTTCCTTACCCGAGAACAGAAAAGTATTACCTCCAATTTCTCTTTTCCTTTGTCCAATTTTATTGTTGCCTCGTTATTTCCCGTCAGATCACCGAACTGATTTTGCCAACAGGCAAACATGCAATGCGTTTTGTATTGTATTATTGTATTGTTATTATTAGTATTATTTTATTATTTTGTATTATTGCAGGCTCAACAAGGACTCTTGGACAAGTCAAAGGAGCCGTTTAGCATCAGAGCAAAAAAGTTCTTTCCAGTAGAGAAAGCAGAGTGGGTAGGTCTTTTCGAGTCTACAGTCAACATAGAAATGAACAAATTTAATTTTTATTGTTGTTGAAAAAAATTCCTTCTTCTAAGTGGTCACTTCACACTCTACTTCCTCAGTATTGTGTCGTTCTGTAGTCATTCTTCGTCACAACTGAGAGTGAATCTGAGAGGATCCTGCCTCTCTAACTCGCAAAACTCTTGAGAGAGTATAACAGATTACTCTTAACGTCATCATTTCGCTTCTTCTGAAAGCAATTAGCATCGAACGGAAGGAGAGATTTAGAGTTGCACCTTCGCATTCTTATGCTGGTTTTACCTTTTTGTTCGTAGGTGTTAGAAAACTGGAGTCCTAAACTTAGCCACGAGAATGATGGACTGATCTTCAACCCCGCCGAGGAGGTGAGTTAACTTAAATAGTGAAAAATATTTGATGGAAGGAAGCCGCGACGCCTCTTTGGTTAACTCGTCCGAATCAAGAGGTCTGGGTACGAAAGAGACTGAACGTTGCCGCTGTAGACGCGGGAAAACATGAGTGATAAAGATGGGATTGGATTTAGATCACTATCTGACTGGTTGAAAGCGGGCGTTAGCTATTTAGACCAATTTTAAAGCGTAGAATAGAAAAACTAAGGTATTTCCGGATTGCTTACACTATTGAAATGAATTTCTTCGAAAATCTTGCCATTGCTTTCTGTTTCAGCCGTATGAGGCCGGACAGAGCTCTGAGTTATTGAAATGGAAACCACATGCTAAACTCCGTGGACTTCGTTCTTAATATAAGAACTGTTCGACAAGAAGGGTATGTTTGTTAAAAGTTTGACCTGCACTGATACAAAACCAATACTGCTCTAACCAGGCCGTTCTGTTAAATGGCGGCCTAAAGGCAAAGAAACACTTGATTTGAAACTTTCTTGCATGTTAATTCACAAACGTCAGCTCCATCCCCATTTCGCTCGATAAAAAGTGGAAAACGAATTTTTGATAAATTTCTTTTAACCCTTTACACCTTGAAATCAGTGTAAATATTCTCCATACTCTTCTCTATACGTTACTTAAGGTGCTGACAAGGAGAATTTGTTTTACAATCAAAGGCTGCTTTAGTCGGTGACCATTTTCTTTATTCTCGTGACTTTAACGTGTGATTCAGAGGTGATATTGTAAGGAGAAAGTAGATACTAATCACTCTCAGGGGTCGAAGGGTAAAGCGATGAGTAATTGTGTTAAATGAATAATCTTTGGATCAATATCAGTATCTGGGCAACTGCCCACCTACCCCTCCCCTAACCCAACATTAACCTTAACTTGCTATCAATTGACCGTTGTTGAGTTAGGGGAGGGGTAGGTGGGCAGTTGCCCAGATACTGATATTGATCCTAATCTTTCCTCTTCTCCTTAAGGTGCATACCTGAATCAGTTGGTGCTCTCATGGTCGGTGGTTATGATCGACCATTTGCCCAAATCAAGGTTTGTACAGATAGAGCCCTTTTCGATTCACTGTTGTAAGACCAAAACCAAAACCAAATTAATTACAAAGGCCAATCAAATGAAAGGAAAATACATAACCCTGAAGAGCCGACGAGAACTCAAAACAGAAACAAGCAAACTGCCTAAAGCGCGGGAAAACGCGGGCGACCAAGTCGTGGTTGGTTTTAGTTTTGTATCTGATTGGTTGAGAGATTGACGGGAGTTTTTCTGGACCAATCACTGAGCAAAGTAAAGCAAACCAATGAAATCACGGATTACTTTTGACAGTCAATTGAAAATTGCCCTCTTTTAGAATTTCGAATGGGAGCGAACCGTCACAATCAAATAGCTCCTCTGTTCCGTATGCATTGCCTTTCTTAATTTTTTTCCCCTCAGGTTGCGAAAGAACTCAAAAGACTCGACAAGAAAGTGGTGGAATGCACTTGGGATGCCAAGAACAAACAGTGGAAATTTCTCAGAGTCAGGGAAGATAAAAGTTTCCCAAATGGTTTAAAGACAGCTATGAGTAAGGGGGCGTGATGTGTTTTGGTTGTTTTGTGATTTTATTTCAGTTCTAAGCTGCATGTTTTGGAGAGAAAAATAAAACAGAGCGCTCGCTTCAATAGTAATTCCAACTCTTTCTTACCTTTTGAATGCTTTCATTTATGAAGTTATTTTTTTTTCCTAAACCTTAAAGTCTCAGTGGTGATCAAAATGTAACTTATCAGCAATCAATTGATAAGAATAGAACAGCGTTTCTTTTGGAGGGTTAAATTCTCTAAACTGACTTACGAGAAAATGTGTAACTGTGAGTAAAGAGAATTAATTAATAGATCTTAGAAGTTCACAAGTGAAATAAAAATGGAATGAAGGATTTTTTTATTTCCCGGCTTAATTTCAGGCGTATGCAAAAGCATTCAACAACCTGTGACAAAGAAATGGCTTCTGGAAGTTATAGAGAAACATCGTTACCACTCAGTTAGACATAGAGACCCCAACGCTCCATCCACGAGTCACGCCGCAGTTTAGATCACAGACTCACCAGAATGGCCTTAGAAGCAGTAGAAGCCGCCTTGCGTCAGTTAAAGCTCTTCTTAGAGAAAGGTAACCGCGCACATTTGGATAAAGAGACTTATATCAGTCGTATAGAGTCTTCCTATGTCTGGTGCCTCCATCACTCTTTGATTTGCTATCGTGAAGGCGAGAACCATGCTCGGATGCTCCGCCGTAATCCGATGGCGTCGTGAGGAGCAGAATAGTGCCGACTGGGTTTACCGACGTGACACAAACACCGACTGCTGTTATTTCGCATTTGTACAGATTTTATAGCATAAAGCACTTCTTGTTTTATATTCATTTTCATTCTGTTATCGGAAGGCTACTCTAGAAAATACCTGACGTAAGTGCAATCCTTTCAATGCATTGCGTTTTCAGCGCTTGCTAAATTTCAGTTATTTAGTTCTTATGATTTTGAGGTTCAGAGGCCTTTTACAGCTTTATCTCATATAATGTCACTGATTGTTTTTTGATGTATCGATCACCAACAGTGCCTCTTTTCCCACAACTTCCCTGAGTGTTAAAATGTGAAGCAACCTCGTTTCCAGGTTCATCAGTCCTTCCCCCCACTGTCTCTCTTACTCCAGGAAATGGATAGAAGATAGGCCCTGGAAACGAGGTTTTATGAAAAAGAAGATTGAATGATTAAGCCTCTATATGTAAGAGACATTGGAAGAGTTATGCATATTTTAAGTACCACCCAAATCTGATGGTCGAAAAAAGTACTTTGGCTTTTTTTACCTTAATTAGTAGTGACCTGTAGCAGATGTGGTTTTCTTTTAACAATGTTGATTTTTTTGTATGGTTGAAATGTTTTTTTCCATGCCCAGAATTTTAAGTCGGGCACCTCTACGTTTAACCAGAAGGTACTGATTTCTTCAGTCTTGTGGATTTGAAATTGTTATAGAAGGTTAGCAAATGTGACTACTCGAGAGTTACGGGATAGGTTTGTACTTGAAGAAAAAGAAAAAGAAAAGGAAAGAAAGTAATAAACAACTGTAAATAGTTTTATTCTATGTAAACTAGTATTTCTCATGAAGTATTTTCCAGTTTGAAAAACTGATTACTTCAATGGTCCCGCTAGCATAAAGTTTGAAACTTGAATTCGATGATATTTTCATCCTCTTTGTTGATGTAAAACGAGATGAATTTGACCAATTTTTTAACTCTTCAACTCCCAGTTCAAATTCTTAATTGTCCTTACTGTCAACCATACAATTCTTGAAATGTTAGTTCAGGGAATTTAGTATCACCATTCTCATCACTTGTCTGGTTGATACTGTATTGATATTGTAAGGAGAAATTCTGTCTTGGTCACTCATGGTAGTTTAAGGGTAAACAGCAAGACAAGTAAGATCAAAGGGCAAAGATGCTGTACTCATTATCAATCAAGGATTATACAAGCTGAATGCTTGATGCATTATTATGGACTTTTACTTATGGTCTGCTAGAGCACAGACATGTAGAAGACGTCACCATGAATTTTTCTTTATTATATAGTAACATTTATGACCGGTTACGCTCTCGCTGTATATTTAACAAATGGACTCCATGTTGCCATGCATCTGTACATTAAAAGAGCACAGAAGGCGTCTAAATGTGGTAAGAACATCAGTTATACTGCATTTCAAACGAAGCGCGGTAGCAGAGGTGGAGTGAAAAAACGAGAGAGGATTGGGTCGGGTGGCGTGATGAGAGGTGTTCTGTACGCGACCCGACCCAAACCTCTCACGTTTTTGCTCTGTCCCTAGTATTCGCTCTGGTTATTATTTCGTTCTGTTTTACCAACTAGAAGCGTGGAACAGGTATCACAGAGCAGACTCGCGGCAACATAAAAATCAATTTCTTGATTAGATAACGAAAGCGTAGCCAATTATATCAGTTACATATTAGATAGAACACTAGCGACAAATGCTAACGACAGATAACTGGATTCGGCTGGCGTGTTTGTACATCACTGTTGGTCATTAGTTCATTGGTAAATGATCATGCCCGCCATTTTGAAATAGGTCAATCAACTGTATTGGTGGCAACTAGGGTGTGAACATGTCATACCAACCTTCCTTTTTAGCCGTTATCCAAAGAAATCTCTGGCGTTGTGTACCGCCACAAGGACTTATTTCAGATCGATATTTAATTGCTACTCATAAGGAAGTGGTGATTTAAAAATATAGAAAGCATTTGTCAAAATACTGTAATTAACAACTCTTTGTTTTGATTGTGATATCGTATTTACTTTGGTAGTGTGGAGCGGAAAAGCTACCCATCCAAATAAAATGTGTGTTTTGGGTTTTACTATGGATTTAAATCTCAACGTTGAAATAGAAAGGAATAATCCTATAAACTATACTGAAGTAGCGATGTCTTAGCTTAGGCTTCGCTCAAAAGAAAAAGAATTAAAGAAAGAGAAGAAAGAAAACTGTCAGCTGAAAAAAGACGCCCCGTCTATTTTACAGAGGGTGATGTGAAAACACTTCTTTTCTTCTTCAATAAGGTTATTTACGATCGAATTAAATACGAACCGAGATAATGACCAGCTCCCAGTCGGCTTGTTAGCTCAGTTGGTAGAGCGCTGCACTAGTATCACAGAGGTCGTGGGTTCAAATCCCGTTCAGGCCTGAATTTTTTCAGTTTAGGCCTAATTTTCACTCCTGCTTAAGTAGCGTTCATTACTGCAAAAATCGCTTTCATATTCAAAATTAGGTTAACCATTCACACTGATCTTCACGAAATCCGGCATACGAGCAGCTTTTCGCAAATATTTCTTAGGAGAGACAAATTTGAAAAACACCCACCTTTGGTTCTGGTGTGAACGGAAAACACTCCCAGTTAGAAAATAAGGCTTTTACTTGGATTTGCAAAAACATGTCCGCTGTGTTGCAAAATTTACATTCAGGTTCATGCCCTGCTACAGCTCTAGTAGTGGGTGAACACCTTGTGGTTGGGGGTAGTTGAAAGGCCCAAGAAGCAGGCTTAGGAGGGGCTGTAGAAAGTTTCGGGTAAGGTTTTTGCTGGAAGGTGAACATCGCCCACATTCACGCTAGCCTGGCCAATGAAAATCAAAGAATAAAGCGTCACCGAGATATCTGAAAGACATCTGAGAAACTATGATATGGCCTGTGGTTAAGAATTTGTGAACTCAAATCACAGACTGACCAATGACTTCGTTTGGCCGAACGTTATACTTCAAATGCATTGTTACGGTGTAACCTAACCGACAGAAAAACACTTCAATCCTACAAACCCGAATACTTTATTAAGCAACGAGTGATATTCTTAATGAGGAGCGACTCCTAGAGGCAGAACAGAACTTACGCTCGATAAACTTACTTAAGCCCTCTACAGTCTACATCTTAGTTCACCTTTAACCCAAACTCACAGTTTCCTCCAAAGTTTCTTGAAATTACCAATCTTCCACTGTTGCTCTCTAACAGTCTAGCTTACCTTATCTAAACAATTACTTACATTTTAATGCCTCTGTACACACAGTTTCGACTAGAAGCTATAATGACATTCGTATTGCGAAAGTCAACCTAGAGGTTGCCGAGAGATCTTTTATTTTACTGGTGCGATAGAAGTTAACGGTCTTCCTCGCCATATTAAATCAAAGGAATCCTACCACTAGGTCTAGCTAACCATCACTCCCGACAACAACAACTACTACTACTACTACACAACCGAGTCCTTATATACGTTCACAAAGTGTTCTGGAACATTACTGAAGCTTACAAAAGAACTATTTTAGTAGTATTACGTAATAGCTGCGTGACTTGATGAAATGTTCTAAAAAGTTCTATGATACACATGTCAGCACGACTAAGCAGTCTGGAGATTTCTAGCCTATATTTACAACAATTAATCATAACAGCATCTACACATTAACGTGCTAAAACGGACGATGAAAATACATGACACAAAACTTCACATTTCGATTCAGTCTCTGCTGAGGCAAATCAAATTCTATATTAACGTGATGTTCCAAAATTTTTTTATTTTAAGAGGTTAACTGCTCACTCTGGAAAGTTCTTTTAGATGCGCACAATGTAATGCAACATGATATTTTCATGTTTCCCTCAATATTGCATTTTCATGGATTTATTTTGGCAAGGCAAAGTTCTGTAGAAAGGCACGAACTAATACATACTAACGTTGAATTGTTCTCTTATTTTAAAATCATACGACTCTAAGAGGGAGGGGGTAGGCTGGCTCACCGGAAGAGATATTCCAAAGCGACCATCAGTTCTAGTGTCACGTTAATTAATCATGCGCACATCTCCATGAGAATAGAGAATTCTTACAATGACAATCTTTCTGACATCTATTCAGGTTTCCTTTCGTCCATTTCAAACTCTTGGCTGAATTTTCTTTTTGTGCAAGTGCGACCTGGCATGTTGGTTTTTACTCCGTCTTTGCCATTATTATCTTCGCCAACGATGTTTCTTTTCAGTGTCCACATCTTAAAGGGCGTGAATATTCTCAGGCACTCTATGCGGAAGGAACGATTCATGATGCCATATATGATTGGGTTAAGTGCAGTGCTGGCCCAACCGAAACAAGTATAACTTACATACACTTGTCTTTTAAGTTTCCACCCTGCGTTTACAAAGTCGATGAGATCTATTACCAAAACAGGGATCCAGCAAGTGAGAAAACCTACAACAACAGCTAATAGAATATATGTAACGTTTACTTCATCCACTGATAAGCGGCTGTTTTGGGATAAATTTGCGGCTTCATGTCTGACGGAGCGAAGTCTTGAACGGAAGTTTAGGTTATGGTTCCGAACCGTTATAAATACTTTGGTGCAACAAACCACGATGATTATCAAAGGAATGGCTATGTAAAATATCACCAAATAAGCTCCATACCCTCTATGCAAACTTTCAAAATCGTGCGCACAGAAAACTTTTCCAGTGTGAAAGAAAAATGTATGACCAGCAGCAACATATGGAAGAGGAGCAAACAGAGCCAGGATCCATAGAACAGCGATTGTCAGTTTTGTTGTCTTCTTGTTAAAGAGTTTCTGATACAAGGTACGGGAGCGGACCACTCGGAAATATCTGTTTATAGCAGTGACGGCCAAAGTTTGTAATGACACCGCTGCCAAGAGAAGAATCCAGAATCCTTGCAGCTGACAGACGAAGTCATTGAACGGCCATCTTCCAACAATTAGAGAAGCAACTGAAAATGGGATTCCCAGACAAGAGTTCAAAAAGTCTGAAAGGGCCAGAGTTATGATGTACATACTAGGAACCGTTCGGCGAAGAGTCGGGCTTTTAATGACCACTATCCCGAGTAGTAGGTTCCCAAAGAAGGAGACGAGGTTGGTCAGCAACATGAAAAACGATTCTGTGACTTGAACGTTCGTTGGTCGGCTTCTTAACTGTTCAGCAAAGACTGAAATTGCGGTTAATGTCGCATTCATGATGACAGAGAGTTTTCTGAGAGAACCTACAATTTAAGAAAAAACTCATTTGATTCTTTTTCATGTAAATTTAGTTCGTTTGTGAAAGCAACTTTCTCCTGTTTGTTTGGTCAATGCAGCACCCGGATGTTGCTGTTCAGAGCATTGATGAATTACTAATAAAATATTGGAGAGTTTTTTTATCATCTTCACTTATTTTCGAAAAAATTGTTTTAGAGAGCGGCTTAACTAGTTTCACCCTAAAAGCACTTTTGCTTTTTCAACAGATTCCGTTTTGAACATCATCTAAAAGCTTTCAGTATTATATTGGTGACTACGACACAAGACAAGATGGTGTTTTAGTTTGTACAACCACATTCAACCGAGAGATAGCCAGCTTTAAATGCAATTATTTTGTTGTGTGCACAGTGCTACTTTACCAACAAACTAGCTTTAACGTTGCACTTACCCTCGAGGCCAGATGGTATTCTCGATGATATTTTTCGATCCTCAAGGTTGTTTAAATATAACGGCAAAGCGGTTGTATGTTCAACGAACAAAACGTTGCCTTCTGGAAACCTTGAAAAGAATATTTAAAATTAGAAGTCATTGCACAAGTTAATTTATTCCCAGCTTATCAGTCAATCATCTGCCTCACGTCGTCAATTAACGAAAACGTTTATTTAGTTTCATGCCAAACTGACATCTGGTAGCTTTAAACTGTAATTCCGCCCTACCCCCTTCCTACAAAGAAATTAACAAATAAATAAAGTAGTACTAGAAGGTGTAAAGTGTTAATCTCTAATAGACCAATCGGCGACCAACATGCCAACATGCATGCACTCAAGGGACCAATCTTTAATTATCGTCACGGGGGGGGAGGGGGGAGGGGGGAGGGTTGGAGGATTTTAGAGGGGGGGGTCATACGGTTTTCAGAGGGGAACGGAGTGGTATCAGTCGTCGCCAACATAATAGGGAGCTTAAGCAGTCAGGACGGCAACGCCAAAGAAGACATCGATCAAAAAAATGAATTTCTGCCTTTAAGTAGAATTTAAAAAAATGGCTGCAGGTGTTTACTGTCTCATACGGCGCCACACCTCAACTTCAGCATAACGTACAAAAGAAGCGTTGAGTTCCAAATGAAAATGAAAATAATTTTCCGTCGCGGTTTCGGTTCGCAGACGATGCAAATTGTGGTGATTTCATGTTTTTGTTTTGCAGGGAAAGGCTGAGAAATGTACAAAGTTTAAAACGCGTGTGCTGAGCAATTGTTCTGCCAATTAGATCTTTTGTTTTTCCATGCCCTCGTCGCCGTCGCCGTCGCCGTCGCCGTCGCCGTCGCCGTCGCCGTCGTGGTTTGCTTAAGGTCCCTAGTATAAAAGGAAGACTATAAAAAATGAGGAGGATCATTAGAATTCTACAGAGCGTTATGGGGAGATCGAGTAAATTTTATTCGTCACCCACTGAAAACTTATTTGACTTCCATTTCTAATTATTGCACTAAATGGCAGTTTCTTGACAGGCGGCTGAAAAAGTTTCGAATGAGCTGTCTTTCCGTCTGTCGTCTTTCATTGCTGCGTGCCTAATAATTTGCCAGTAATTTTGTTATCTTTTCAACAATAGCGGGCGGAAAGACGTGGGATTACAACACTTACAACATCAGCCTGACTTATTAGAACATGCAAAAAAAATTCCTGTTTTTATCTCCTGAAATGCGAGACCTTGGATGTACATTTCAGGTGCCTACCTTGACGTCAGCGACGCTTAGTGGTATTACTCTAAACTCGTAATCGATTCTGCTCGCCCAGCAGTCTCTGAAACAAAAATTTTGAATTTTTATGTTCTATTTTATAGGAGATGGTTCTTGACAAGGAAAATGAAAAGGTTCACCTTCGATATCTGGCCTACGATACCGTCAGATTCCAAGTGAGTTCATCTTTCTGTGTAAAGGGGGTAAGTTTCTAAAGAAACTGTGGTGCTGCGTCGGTGGGAGAGTATAGCAGGTAATTTAATGTTAAAACTGAGCTGAAAATGTAAATTAGTCTCCGCAAAGAGTAAAAAAGATGACGTTTCGAGCGTTAGCTCTTCGTCTGAGCGATTGACGAAGGGCTAACGCTCGAAACGTCAGCTTCTTCACTCTTTACGGTGGCTAATTTACGTTTTCAACTCCGTTGTTAACATAAAATTACCTGCTTATCTTTCTGTATTTGGTTAATTAGTGAAAACGATTCTTTTATGATTGGCCCATTCGAATGCTTATGAAGTACTCAGACCTCATTCAGAGGTCGCAGTCATTGGGTTGTATGTACCTCCTTCCCAAATCGAGGCTGTGTAGCTTAGTTGTTAGACACAGTTCTGGACTCATCGAAGTAAGACTCTACACTCTGTATTTGCTTTTGTTGAAGTTTACCTGTGGGGGCCCAATTGTCATGTAAGTACAACTAACAGGGTTGTTTATTACTTGCTCCTAAAATATGGCTATACGACTCATTTGGTAGCCGCAGCTAACCGTTATCTGGGAAGCATGAAATCGTACCCGTCGAAGAACTAAGTCTTTCCTCACGTCCTTCTTTCTGTTTTCTAACACATTCTTTCTCTATTCTTACGAAATATGCCCCTTACTGTGGATTGTTTGTAAATCAGTTTATGACTCTTGCGTTTGTAGGGGCAAGAAGTCGGAAAACAAAGCCACGACATCAGAATGATTTGTATTGAAAAAGAAATAGAAATGGCTCGAAACCAAACCGTAAGTACTTACGTATTTATCAGCCAGTCTGTCTGAATAAAGAGGGAAACTTTCTAAAAAAAAAACTGCGGTGCTGCGTCGGTGGGGGGTGTTGCAAAATAATTTGGCTTTATCAATTGGGTTGATAATGTGAATTGGCCACCGTAAAGAGATTCTAAACCTGACGTTTCGAGCGTTTCGCCCTTCGTCTGAGCGAATCGACGCTTCGACGAGGCCAAGTTTATCTGACTGTCGGTCTGCCTGTCTGTCTATCTATCTGTCTTTCTTCTCATCTGTCTCTCTGTCTCTCTTTTTCTCTGTCCGTCTATCAGTCTGTATCTTCAACATTTCCTTACCCGAGAACAGAAAAGTATTACCTCCAATTTCTCTTTTTCTTTGTTCGATTTTATTGTTGCCTCGTTATTTCCCGTCAGATCACCGAACTGATTTTGCCAACAGGCAAACATGCAATGCGTTTTGCAACGTTTCATTACTCTTTATCGCAGGCTCAACAAGCACTAGGGTGCAATTAGGGTCTTCGGACCATGGCTCTGTTCACTGGAATCCGCTTTCAATGAACCAACTAAACCCGCTGTGCGTTGAAAAGAAAAGGATCCCGATGCGTCGCTTTCCTCAGTCGGCAATAAGCGCTTTTGGGAGGTGGGCGTGTTCACACCGTTAGTTCAGTGATTTAGAAGTAGACGGTGACTCACCATCAGTTGATTCTCTCACTGACTCATTTACTAAGGATCTTTCATCAGCCAGCGATATCTACTTTCCGTCCAAATACGTGAAGATTCATCCAATGGACAAGCCTTGGATGTCACCTGAGATTAAGGCTCTCATATTAGAGCGCCAACGCGCCTATCTAAATGGCCCGGAGGAGAAATGGCGTCGCCTTAGAAATAAGGTCAGAGAGGTTATCACCCGCCGGAAATGCGAGTTCTATAAAAACAAAGTTAATAACCTCAAGAGCACTGACCCGAGGAAATGGTGGAGTATGGTGAATAAGCTTGCAGGGAAGGCTAGCAGCCCTAACGAACTCAGTTATACTGACGAGGAAGGCAGAATTATCTCTGGCGCGACTCTCGCATCACGCCTTAACGAGTTTTTTGTATCTGTAATATCTGACATTAAGCCACTTGATACAAGTGCACTGCCCTGCTACTTACCATCCCCTCAACCGCCCGTGATCGAGACACAAAGAGTCTACAAAAAGCTACTTGCCATCAGCGCCTTTAAGGCCCCTGGGCCTGATGGGATTCCGACTCGTATTTGGAAAGAATATGCTGCTGAGCTCGCTGAGCCGATCACGCGAATATTCAACACCTCTATTGCATCAGGCTCCTTCCCTACTGCATGGAAAGACTCTAATGTCACACCGGTACCCAAGGTTACGCCCATAACCGGTAGGGAAGATTTAAGACCTATCTCCCTAACAGCGATCGTCTCTAAAGTCCTGGAGGATTTCGTAGTTGAATTGCTAATTGAGGATGTTGTGCACCTCATCGATTTCAGTCAATTCGGCTGCCTCAAAGGAACTTCAACCAGCTATTGCCTGTTGGATATGATGCACAACTGGTTGTCCTCTATTGACAAACCGGGTATGTTCTTAAGGGCCTGCTTCCTGGATTTTAGTAAGGCCTTTGACCATATTGACCACACTATCTTAGTCAATAAACTCATCCACCTTGGGGTCCGTGGTTTTATTATCCGTTGGATTTGCAGTTTTCTTTATGGCCGTCGCCAAGCTGTTAAGATTAAGAACATTGTATCCCCTTGGTTGCCCGTGCACGCTGGAGTCCCGCAGGGCACTAAGCTTGGCCCCATCCTGTTCCTCCTGATGATTAACGATCTCGCGTTTGAAACTCCATTACTATCGAGCCACTGGAAATATGTAGATGACCTAACAATATCCGAGGTCATCCCATCAGGCGGTACATCGTCCCTTCAGAAAGATCTTGACGCCATTGCACAGTGGTCGTCGCGCAATAATATGAACCTCAACCCAAAGAAGTGCAAGGAACTTGTGATTTGTTCGCTTAAAACACGGCCAGATCTTGGCCCTTTGTGCGTCAATGGACGTCCCTTAGAACGGGTCTCCTCACACAAGGTCCTTGGAGTCACTATCAGCGACACTCTTGGGTGGAATGAGCACGTGCGTGAGATTGTCTCCAAAGCCTCAAAACGTCTTTACATCTTAAGAGTGCTCAAGCGGTCCGGAATTCCACCCAAAGACCTTATTAACATATTTTATGCCTTGGTACGATCGGTCCTCGAATACGCCTGCGTCACTTGGTCTACTAGCCTACCAATTTACCTCAAGGACATGATCGAAAGAGTTCAGAAAAGAGCTCTGCGTATATTATTTCCGGCGCTGAGCTACAAAGACGCCATTGTGGCTGTAAACTCCACTCGCTTAAATGTGAGAAGAGACGAACTCTGCAAGAAAGTTTGGGACGGTATCTGTGTGCCTGGGTCACGGCTGTACCACCTTATTCCACCAAAGCGCGCCGATTGCCACGTTTATGAGTTGCGCAACAAAAACCATGTATCACTCTTTAAATGCCGGACCGAAAGATTTAAAAAATCTTTCTTTCCAACAATGGCGTCTAACGCCCAGTCCTTGTAGTCAAGCAAACCTAAGCGTTTTTTCATTGGTATATAACTACTGACTCTTGTAATTCCCAGTCCCTTTAGACTCTTAATTTTGAAGTCAAATGTAAGATTTTTGTATTTTTTAAATATTTGAAGTATGCTTGTAAATTCACATGTATTTCACCACTTGGGTGCTATTTTTGAATACTTTTAATAAACCTTCATCATCAGCACTCTTGGACAAGTCAAAGGAGCCGTTTAGCATCAGAGCAAAAAAGTTTTTTCCAGTAGAGAAAGCAGAGTTTGTAATGAACAAATTTAGTTTTTATTGTTGTTGAAAAAAATTCCTTCTTCTAAGTGGTTACTTCACACTCTACTTCCTCAGTATTGTGTCGTTCTGTAGTCATTCTTCGTCACAACTGAGGGTGAATCTGAGAGGATCCTGCCTCTCTACCTCGCAAAACTCTTGAGAGAGTATAACAGATTACTCTTAACGTCATCATTTCGCTTCTTCTGAAAGCAATAAGCATCGAATGGAAGGAGAGATTTAGAGTTGCACCTTCGCATTCTTATGCTTGTTTTACCTTTTTGTTCGTAGGTGTTAGAAAACTGGAGTCCTAAACTTAGCCACGAGAATGATGGACTGATCTTCAACCCCGCCGAGGAGGTGAGTTAACTTAAATAGTGAAAAATATTTGATGGAAGGAAGCCGCGACGGCTCTTTGGTTAACTCGTCCCAATCAAGAGGTCTGGGTACGAAGTAAACTGAAGGTTGCGGCCGTAGACGCGGGAAAACGTAATGGATAAAGATGCAATTGGATTTAGATCACTATCCGATTGGTTGAGAGCGGGCGTTAGCTATTTAGACCAATTTTAAAGTGTAGAATAGAAAAACTAAGGTATTTCCGGATTGCTTACACTATTGAAATGAATTTCTTCGAAAATTTTGCCATTGCTTTCTGTTTCAGCCGTATGAGGCCGGACAGAGCTCTGAGTTATTGAAATGGAAACCACACACGCTAAACTCCGTGGACTTCGTTCTTAATATAAGAACTGTTCGACAAGAAGGGTATGTTTGTTAAAAGTTTGACCTGCACCGGGATACAAAACCAATACTGCTCTAACCAGGCCGTTCTGTTAAATGGCGGCCTAAAGGCAAAGAAACACTTGATTTGAAACTTTCTTGCATGTTAATTCACAAACGTCAGCTCCATCCCCATTCCGCTCGATAAAAAGTGGAAAACGAATTTTGGACAAATTTCTTTTAACCCTTTACACCTTGAAATCAGTGTAAATATTCTCCATACTCTTCTCTATACGTTACTTAAGGTGCTGACAAGGAGAATTTGTTTTACAATCAAAGGCTGCTTTAGTCGGCGACCATTTTCTTTATTCTCATGACCTTAACGTGTGATTCAGAGGTGATATTGTAAGGAGAAAGTAGATACTAATCACTCTCAGGGGTCGAAGGGTTAAGCGATGAGTAATTGTGTTAAATGAATAATCTTTGGATCAATATCAGTATCTGTGCAACTGCCCACCTACCCCTCCCCTAACCCAACATTAACCTTAACTTGCTATCAATTGACCGTTGTTGAGTTAGGGGAGGGGTAGGTGGGCAGTTGCCCAGATACTGATATTGATCCTAATCTTTCCTCTTCTCCTTAAGGTGCATACCTAAATCAGTTGGTGCTCTCATGGTCGGTGGTTATGATCAACCATTTGCCGAAATCAAGGTTTGTGCAGATAGAGCCCTTTTCGATTGACTGTTGTAAGACCAAAACCAAAACCAAATTAATTACGAAGGCCAATCAAATGAAAGGAAAATACATAACCCTGAAGAGCCGACGAGAACTCAAAACAGAAACAAGCAAACTGCTTAAAGCGCGGGAAAACGCGGGCGACCAAGTCGTGGTTGGTTTTAGTTTTGTATCTGATTGGTTGAGAGATTGACGCGAGTTTTTCTGGACCAATCACTGAACAAAGTAAAGCAAACCAATGAAATCACAGATTACTTTTGACATTCAATTGAAAGTTGCCCTCTTTTAGAATTTCGAATGGGAGCGAACCGTCACAATCAAATAGCTCCTCTGTTCCGTATGCATTGCCTTTCTTAATTTTTTTCCCCTCAGGTTACGAAAGAACTCAAAAGACTCGACAAGAAAGTGGTGGAATGCACTTGGGATGCCAAGAACAACCAGTGGAAATTTCTCAGTGTCAGGGAAGATAAAAGTTTCCCAAATGGTTTAAAGACAGCTATGAGTAAGGAGGCGTGATGTGTTTTGGTTGTTTTGTGATTTTATTTCAGTTCTAAGCTGCATGTTTTGGAGAGAAAAATAAAACAGAGCTTTCGCTTCAATAGTAATTCCAACTCTTTCTTACCTTTTGAATGCTTTCATTTATGAAGTTATTTTTTTTTTCCTAAACCTTAAAGTCTCAGTGGTGATCAAAATGTAACTTATCAGCAATCAATTGATAAGAATAGAACAGCGTTTCTCTTGGAGTGTTAAATTCTCTAAACTGACTTACGAGAAAATGTGTAACTGTGAGTAAAGAGAATTACTTATTAGATCTTAGGAGTTCACAAGTGAAATAAAAATGGAATGAAGGGGTTTTTATTTCCCGGCTTAATTTCAGGCGTATGCAAAAGTATTCAACAACCTGTGACAAAGAAATGGCTTCTGGAAGTCATAGAGAAACACCGTTACCACTCAGTTAGACATAGAGACCCCAACGCTCCATCCACGAGTCACGCCGCAGTTTAGATCACAAACTCACCAGAATGGCCTTAGAAGCAGTAGAAGCCGCCTTGCGTCAGTTGAAGCTCTTCTTAGAGAAAGGTAACCGCACACATTTGGATAAAGAGACTTATATCAGTCGTATAGAGTCTTCCTATGTCTGGTGCCTCCATCACTCTTTGATTTGCTATCGTGAAGGCTAGAACCATGCTCGGATGCTCCGCCGTAATCCGATGGTGTCGTCGTGAGGAACAGAATAGTGCCGACTGGGTTTACCGACATGACACAAACACCGGCTGCTGTTATTTCGCATTTGTACAGATTTTATAGCATAAAGCACTTCTTGTTTTATATTCATTTTCATTCTGTTATCAGAAGGCTACTCTAGAAAATACCTGACGTAAGTACAATCCTTCCAATGCATTGCGTTTTCAGCGCTTGCTAAATTTCAGTTATTTAGTTCTTATGATTTTGAGGTTGAAAGGCCTTTTACAGCTTTATCTCATATAATGTCACTGATTGTTTTTTGATGTAGCGATCACCAACAGTGCCTCTTTTCGCACAACTTCCCTGAGTGTTAAAATGTGAAGCAACCTCGTTTCCAGGTTCATCAGTCCTTCCCCCCACTGTCTCTCTTACTCCAGGAAGTGGATAGAAGATAGGCCCTGGAAACGAGGTTTTATGGTAAAAAAGATTGAATGATTAAGCCTCTTTATGTAAGAGACATTGATAGAATTATGCATACTTTAAGTACCACCCAAATCTGATGGTCGAAAAAGGTACTTTGGCTTTTTTTCCTTAATTAGTAGTGACCTGTCGCAGATGTGGTTTTCTTTTATCAATGTTGATTTTTTTTGTATGGTTTAATTTTTTTCTCCATAACCAGAATTTTAAGTCGGGCACCTCTTCGTTTAACCAGAAGGTACTGATTTCTTCAGTCTTGTGGATTTGAAATTGTTGTAGAAGGTTAGCAAAAGTGACTACTCAAGAGTTACGAGATAGGTTTGTACTTGAAGAAAAAGAAAAAGAAAAGGACAGAAAGTAATAAACAACTGTAAATAGTTTTATTCTATGTAAACTAGTATTTCTCATGAAGTATTTTCCAGTTTGAAAAACTGATTACTTCAGTGGTCCCGCTAGCATAAAGTTTGAAACTTGAATTCGATGATATTTTCATCCTCTTTGTTGATGTAAAACGAGATGAATTTAACCAATTTTTTAACTCTTTAACTCCCAGTTCAAATTCTTAATTCTCCTTACTGTCAACCATACAATTCTTGAAATGTTAGTTCAGGGAATTTAGTATCACCATTCTCATCACTTGTCTGGTTGATACTGTATTGATATTGTAAGGAGAAATTCTGTCTTGGTCACACATGGGAGCTTAAGGGTAAACAGCAAGACAAGTAAGATCAAAGGGCAAAGATGCTGTACTCATTATCAATCAAGGATTATACAAGCTGAATGCTTGATGCATTATTACGGACTTTTACTTATGGTCTGCTAGAGGACAGACATGTAGGGGACGTCACCATGAATTTTTCTTTATTATATAGTAACATTTATGACCGGCTACGCTCTCGCTCTATATTTAACAAATAGACTCCATGTTGCCATGCATCTGTACATTAAAAGAGCACAGAAGGCGTCTAAATGTGGTAAGAACATCAGTTATACTGCATTTCAAACGAAGCGCGGTAGCAGAGGTGGAGTGAAAAAACGAGAGAGGATTGGGTTGGGTCGCGTGATGAGAGGTGTTCCAAACCTCTCACGTTTTTGCTCTGTTGCTAGTATTCGCTCTGGTTATTATTTCGTTCTGTTTTACCAACTAGAAGCGTGGAACAGGTATCACAGAGCAGACTCGCGGCAACATAGAATCAATTTATTACTTAGATAGCGAAAGCGTAGCCAATTATATCAGTTACATATTAGATAGAACACTAGCGACAAATGCTAACGACAGATAACTGGATTCGGCTGGCGTGTATGTACATCACTGTTGGTCATTAGTTCATTGGTAAATGATCATGCCCGCCATTTTGAAATAGGTCAATCAACTGTATTAGTGGCAACTAGGGTGTGAACATGTCATACCAACCTTCCTTTTTAGCCGTTATCCAAAGAAATCTCTGGCGTTGTGTACCGCCACAAGGACTTATTTCAGATCGATATTTAATTGCTACTCATAAGGAAGTGGTGATTTAAAAATATAGAAAGCGTTTGTCAAAATACTGTAATTAACAACTCTTTGTTTTGATTGTGATATCGTACTTGCTTTGGTAGAGTGGAGCGGAAAAGCTACCCATCCAAATAAAATATATTATTTGGGTTTTAGTATGGATTTAAATCTCAACGTTGAAATAGAAAGGAATAATCCTTTAAACTATACTGAAGTAGCGATGTCTTAAGCTTAGGCTTCGCTCAAAAGAAAAAAGATTAAAGAAAGAGAAGAAAGAAAACTGTCAGCTGAAAAAAGGCGCCCCGTCTATTTTACAGAGGGTGATTTGAAAACACTTCTTTTCTTCTTCAATAAGGTTATTTACGAACGAGTCTATTACTAACCAACATAATGACCAGCTCCCAGTCGGCTTGTTAGCTCAGTTGGTAGAGCGCTGCACTAGTATCACGGAGGTCGTGGGTTCAAATCCCGTTTAGGCCTGAATTTTTTCAGTTTAGGCCTAATTTTCACGACTGCTTAAGTAGCGTTCATTACTGCAAAAATTGCTCTCAAATTCACAATTAGGTTAACCATCCACACTGATCTACACGAAATCCAGCATACGTGCGGCTTTTCGCAAATATTGCTTAGGAGAGACAAATTTGAAACACACCCGCCTTTGGTTCTGGTGTGAACGGAAAACACTCCCAGTTAGAAAATAAGGCTTTTACTTGGATTTGCAAAAACATGTCCGCTGTGTTGCAAAATTTACATTCAGGTTCATGCCCTGCTACAGCTCTAGTAGTTGGTGAACACCCTGTGGTTGGGGGTAGTTGAAAGGCCCAAGAAGCAGGCTTAGGAGGGGCAGTAGAAAGCTTCGGGTAAGGTTTTTGCTGGAAGGTGAACATCGCCCACATTCACGCTAGCCTGGCCAATGAAAATCAAAGAATAAAGCCTCACCGAGATATCTGAAAGACATCTGAGAAACTATGATATGGCCTGTGGTTAAGAATTTGTGAACTCAAATCACAGACTGACCGATGACTTCGTTTGGCCGAACGTTATGCTTCAAATGCATTGTTACGGTGTAACCTAACCGACAGAAAAACACTTCAATCCTACAAACCCGAATACTTTATTAAACAACGAGTGATATTCTTAATGAGGAGCGACTCCTAGAGGCAGAACAGAACTTACGCTCGATAAACTTACTTAAGCCCTCTACAGTCTACATCTTAGTTCACCTTTAACCCAAACTCACAGTTTCCTCCAACGTTTCTTGAAATTACCAATCTTCCACTGTTGCTCTCTGACAGTCTAGCTTACCTTATCTAAACAATTACATTTTAATGCCTCTGTACACACAGTTTCGACTAGAAGCTATAATGACATTCGTATTGCGAAAGTCAATCTAGAGGTTGCCGAGAGATCTTTTATTTTACTGGTGCGATAGAAGTTAACGGTCTTCCTCGCCATATTAAATCAAAGGAATCCTACCACTAGGTCTAGCTAACCATCACTCCCGACAACAACAACATACTACTACTACATAACCGAGTCCTTATATACGTTCACAAAGTGTTCTGGAACATTCCAGAAGCTTACAAAAGAACTATTTTAGTAGTATTACGTAATAGCTGCGTTACTTGATGTAAATGCTAGGTGTCCTGTGCACTAGGCCCAGTCTGCGCCGAGGTGTTGTCGTTCGACACTAGGTCAAACCTCGGCATACATGTGCTTTTATCGCTTGTTATTTTCGCCTTTATTTCTCGGATAAGGATCGTTTAACTAGTCTCACATCGAAGGAATAGAACATTACGGAAGCATTACGGATATTTCAGCAGTTTTCAAGGTTACGGATAGAGACACTTGCTTGTTTGTAAGGATTTCTTGTACGGTATTGTTTTCGAACGGTGTGCTGAGCGTAGTTGATCGGATCGAATAAAACGTGGAATTGACATCGAATTGACGGCTGTTACACTTGATGAAATGTTCTAGAAAGTTCTATGATACACATGTCAGCACGACTAAGCAGTCTGGAGATTTCTAGCCTATATATACAAGAATTAGTCATAACAGCATCTACACATTAACGTGCTAAAACGGACGATGAAAATACATGACACAAAACTTCACATTTCGATTCAGTCTCTGCTGAGGCAAATCAAATCCTATATTAACGTGATGTTCTAAAATTTTTTATTTTAAGAGGTTAACTGTTCACTCTGGAAAGTTCTTTTAGATGCGCACAATGTAATGCAACATGATATTTTCATATTTCCCTCAATATTGCATTTTCATGGATTTATTTTGGCAAGGCAAAGTTCTGTAGAAAGGCACGAACTAATACATACTAACGTTGAATTGTTCTCTTATTTTAAAATCATACGACTCTAAGAGGGAGGGGGCAGGCTGGCTCACCGGAGGAGATATTCCAAAGCGACCATCAGTTCTAGTGTCACGTTAATTAATCATGCGCACATCTCCATGAGATTGGAGAATTCTTACAATGACAATCTTTCTGACATCTATTCAGGTTTCCTTTCGTCCATTTCAAACTCTTGGCTGAATTTTCTTTTTGTGCAAGTGCGACCTGGCATGTTGGTTTTTACTCCGTCTTTGCCATTATTATCTTCGCCAACGATGTTTCTTTTCAGTGTCCACATCTTAAAGGGCGCGAATATTCTCAGGCACTCTGCGCGGAAGGAACGATTCATGATGCCATATATGATGGGGTTAAGTGCAGTGCTGGCCCAACCGAAACAAGTATAACTTACATACACTTGTCTTTTAAGTTTCCACCCTGCGTTTACAAAGTCGATGAGATCTATTACCAAAACAGGGATCCAGCAAGTGAGAAAACCTACAACAACAGCTAATAGAATATATGTTACGTTTACTTCATCCACTGATAAGCGGCTGTTTTGGGATAAATTTGCGGCTTCATGTCTGACGGAGCGAAGTCTTGAACGGAAGTTTAGGTTATGCTTCCGAACCGTTATAAATACTTTGGTGTAACAAACCACGATGATTATCAAAGGAATGGCTACGTAAAATACCACCAAATAAGCTCCATACCCTCTATGCAAACTTTCAAAATCGTGCGCACAGAAAACTTTTCCAGTGTGAAAGAAAAATGTATGACCAGCAGCAAAATATGGAAGAAGAGCAAACAGAGCCAGGATCCATAGAACAGCGATTGTCAGTTTTGTTGTCTTCTTGTTAAAGAGTTTCTGATGCAAGGTACGGGAGCGGACCACTCGGAAATATCTGTTTACAGCAGTGACGGCCAAAGTTTGTAATGACACCGCTGACACGAGAAGAATCCAGAATCCTTGCAGCTGACAAACGAAGTCATTGAACGGCCATCTTCCAACAATTAGTGAAGCAACTGAAAATGGGATTCCCAGACAAGAGTTCAAAAAGTCTGAAAGGGCCAGAGTTATGATGTACATACTAGGAACCGTTCGGCGAAGAGTCGGGTTTTTAATGACCACTATCCCGAGCAGTAGGTTCCCAAAGAAGGAGACTAAGTTGATCAGCAACAAGAAAAACGATTCTGTGACTTGAATGTTCGTTGGTCGGTTTCTTAACTGTTCAGCAAAGACTGAAATTGCGGTTAATGTCGCATTCATGATGACAGAGAGTTTTCCTAGAGAACCTACATTTTAAGACAAAACTCATTTGATTCTTTTTTATGTAAATTTAGTTCGATTGTGAAAGCAACTTTCTCCTGTTTGTTTGCTCGATGCAGCACTCGGATTTTGCTGTTCAGAGCATTGATGAATTATTAATAAAATGTTGGAGGGTTTTTTTTATCATCTTCACTAATTTTCGAAAAAATTGTTTTAGAGAGCTTCTTAACTAGTTTCACCCTAAAAGCACTTTTGCTTTTTCAACAGATTCCGTTTTGAACATCATCTGAAGGCTTTCAGTATTATATTGGTGACTACGACACAAGACAAGATGGTGTTTTAGTTTGTACAACTAATTCAACCGAGAGATAGCTAGCTTTAAATGCAATTATTCTGTTGTGTGCACAGTGCTACTTTTTGAACATTATCTAAAAGCTTTCAGTATTATATTGGTGACTACGACACAAGACAAGATGTTGTTTTAGTTTGTACAACTAATTCAACCGAGAGATAGCTAGCTTTAAATGCAATTATTTTGTTGTGTGCACAGTGCTACTTTACCAACAAACTAGCTTTAATGTTGCACTTACCCTTGAGGCCAGATAGTATTCTCGATGGTATTTTTCGATCCTCAAGGTTGTTTAAATATAACAGCAAAGCGGTTGTATGTTCAACGAACAAAACGTTGCCTTCTGGAAACCTTGAAAAGAATATTTAAAATTAGAAGTCATTGCACAAGTTAATTTATTTCCAGCTTATCAGTCAATCCTCTGCCTCACGTCGTTAATTAAGGAAAACGTTTATTGAGTTTCATGCCAAACTGACATCTGGTAGCTTTAAACTGTAATTCCGCCCTACCCCCTTCCTACAAAGAAATAAACAAATAAATAAAGTAGTACTAGAAGGTGTAAAGTGTTAATCTCTAATAGACCAATCGGCGACCAACATGCATGTACTCAAGGGACCAATCTTTAATTATCGTCACGGGGGGGTGGGAGGGGGAGGGTTGGAGGGTTTTAGCGGGGATTATACGGTTTTCAGGGGGGAACGGAGGGGTATCAGTCGTCGCCAACATAATAGGGACCTTAAACAGTCAGGACGGCAACGCCAAAGAAGACATCGATCAAAAAATTAGTTTCTGCCTTTAAGTAGAATTTAAAAAATGGCTGCAGGTGTTTACTGTCTCATACGGCGCCACACCTCAACTTCAGCATAACGTACAAAAGAAGCGTTGAGTTCCAAATGAAAATGAAAATAATTTTCCGTCGCGGTTTCGGTTCGCAGACGACGCAAAATGTGGTGATTTCATGTTGTTGTTTTGCAGGGAAAGGCTGAGAAATGTACAAAGTTTAAAACGCGTGTGCTGAGCAATTGTTCTGCCAATTAGATCTTTTGTTTTTCCATGCCCTCGTCGCCGTCGCCGTCGTGGTTTGCTTAAGGTCCCTAGTATAAAAGGAAGACTATAAAAAATGAGGAGGATCATTAGAATTCTACAGAGCGTTATGGGGAGATCGAGTAAATTTTATTCGTCACCCACTGAAAACTTATTTGACTTCGATTCCTAATTATTGCACTGAATGGCAGTTTCTCGACAGGCGGCTGAAAAAGTTTCGAATGAGCTATCTTTCCGTCTGTCATCTTTCATTGCTGCGTGCCTAATAATTTGCCAGTAATTTTGTTATCTTTTCAACAATAGCGGGCGGAAAGACGTGGGATTACAACACTTACAACATCAGCCTGACTTATTAGAACATGCAAAAAAAATTCCTGTTTTTATCTCCTGAAATGGGAGACCTTGGATGTACATTTCAGGTGCCTACCTTGACGTCAGTGACGCGTAATGGTATTACTCTAAACTCGTAATCGATTCTGCTCGCCCAGCAGTCTCTGAAACAAAAATTTTGAATTTTTATGTTCTATTTTATAGGAGATGGTTCTTGACAAGGAAAATGAAAAGGTTCACCCTCGATATCTGGCCTACGATATCGTCAGATTCCAAGTAAGTTCATCTTTCTGTGTAAAGGGGTAAGCTTCTAAAGAAACTGTGGTCCTGCGTCGGTGGGAGAGTATAACAGGTAATTTAGTGTTAACAACTGAGTTGAAAATGTAAATTAGTCTCCGTAAAGAGTAAAAAAGATGACGTTTCGAGCGTTAGCCCTTCGTGTGAGCGATTGACGAGGGGCTAACGCTCAAAACGTCAGCTTCTTCACTCTTTACGGTGGCTAATTTACGTTTTCAACTCCGTTGTTAACATAAAATATAAAATTACCTGCTTATCTTTCTGTAGTTGGTTAATCAGTGAAAACGATTCTTTTATGATTGGCCCATTCGAATGCTTATGAAGTACTCAGACCTCATTCAGAGGTCGCAGTCATTGGGTTGTATGTACCTCGTTCCCAAATCGAGGCTGTGTAGCTTAGTTGTTAGATACAGTTCTGGACTCATCGAAGTAAGACTCTGCACTCTATATTTGCTTTTGTTGAAGTTTACCTGTGGGGGCCCAATTGTCATGTAAGTACAACTAACAGGGTTGTTTATTACTTGCTCCTAAAATATGGCTATACGACTCATTTGGTAGCCGCAGCTAACCGTTATCTGGGAAGCATGAAATCGTACCCGTCGAAAAACTAAGTCTTTCCTCACGTTCCTCTTTCTGTTTTCTAACACATTCTTTCTCTATTCTTACGAAAAATGCCCCTTACTGTGGATTGTTTGTAAATCAGTTTATGACTCTTGTGTTTGTAGGGGCAAGAAGCCGGAAAACAAAGCCACGACATCAGAATGATTTGTATTGAAAAAGAAATAGAAATGGCTCGAAACCAAGCCGTAAGTACTTACGTATTTATCAGCCAGTCTGTCTGAATAAAGAGGGAAACTTTCTAAAACAAAAACTGCGGTGCTGCGTCGGTGGGGGGTGTTGCAAAATAATTTGGCTTTATCAATTGGGTTGATAATGTGAATTGGCCACCGTAAAGAGATTCTAAACCTGACGTTTCGAGCGTTTCGCCCTTCGTCTGAGCGAATCGACGCATCGACGAGGCCAAGTTTATCTGACTGTCGGTCTGTCGGTCTGTCTGTCTGTCTGTCTATCTGTCTTTCTCCTCATCTGTCTCTCTGTCTCTCTTTTTCTCTGTCCGTCTATCAGTCTGTATCTTCAACATTTCCTTACCCGAGAACAGAAAAGTATTACCTCCAATTTCTCTTTTTCTTTGTTCAATTTTATTGTTGCCTCGTTATTTCCCGTCAGATCACCGAACTGATTTTGCCAACAGGCAAACATGCAATGCGTTTTGCAACGTTTCATTACTCTTTATTGCAGGCAAGGACTCTTGGACAAGTCAAAGGAGCCGTTTAACATCAGATCAAAAAAGTTCTTTTCAGTAGAGAAAGCAGAGTGAGTAGGTCTTTTCGAGTCTACAGTCAACATAGAAATGAACAAATTTAATTTTTATTGTTGTTGAAAAAAATTCCTTCTTCTAAGTGGTTACTTCACACTCTACTTCCTCAGTATTGTGTCGTTCTGTAGTCATTCTTCGTCACAACTGAGGGTGAATCTGAGAGGATCCTACCTCTCTACTTCGCAAAACTCTTGAGAGAGTATAACAGATTACTCTTAACGTCATCATTTCGCTTCTTCTGAAAGCAATTAGCATCGAATGGAAGGAGAGATTTAGAATTGCACCTTCGCATTCTTATACTCGTTTTACCTTTTTGTTCGTAGGTGTTAGAAAACTGGAGTCCTAAACTTAGCCACAAGAATGATGGACTGATCTTCAACCCTGCCGAGGAGGTGAGATAACTTAAATAGTGAAAAATATTTGATGGAAGGAAGCCACGACGGCTCTTTGGTTAACTCGTCCATATCAAGAGGTCTGGGTACGAAAGAGACTGAAGGTTGCGGCCGTAGACGCGGGAAAACGTGAGTAATTAAGATGGGATTGGATTAAGATCACTATCTGATTGGTTGAAAGCGGGCGTTAGCTATTTAGACCAATTTTAAAGCGTAGAATAGAAAAACTAAGGTATTTCCGGATTGCTTACACTATTAAAATGAATTTCTTCGAAAATTTTGCCATTGCTTTCTGTTTCAGTCGTATAGGCCGGACAGAGCTTTGAATTATTGAAATATAAAACCACACACGCTAAACTCCGTGGATTTCGTTTTTAATATAAGAACTGTTCGACAAGAAGGGTATGTTTGTATATTATAAAAAGTGGAATACGAATTTTTGACAAATTTCTCTTAACCCTTTACACCTTGAAATCAGTGTAAATATTCTCCATACTGTTCTCTATACGTTACTTAAGGTGCTGACAAGGAGAATTTGTTTTACAATCAAAGGCTTCTTTATTCGGTGACCATTTTCTTTTTCTCATGACCTTAACGTGTGATTCAGGGGTGGTATTGTAAGGAGAAAGTAGATACTAATCACTCTCAGGGGTCGAAGGGTTAAGCGATGAGTAATTGCGTTAAATGAATAATCTTTGGATCAATATCAGTATCTGGGCAACTACCCACCTACCCCTCCCCCAACCCAATTGACCGTTGCTGAGTTAGGGGAGGGGTAGGTGGGCAGTTGTCCAGATACTGATATTGATCCTAATCTTTCCTCTTCTCCTTAAGGTGCTTTCTTCAATCAGTTGGTGCTCTCATGGTCGGTGGTTTTGATCAACCATTTGCCCAAATCAAGGTTTGTGCAGATAGAGCCCTTTTCGATTCACTGTTGTAAGACCAAAACCAAAACCAAATTAATTACAAAGGCTAATCAAATGAAAGGAAAATACATAACCCTGAAGAGCCGACGAGAACTCAAAACAGAAACAAGCAAACTGCCTAAAGCGCGGGAAAACGCGGGCGACCAAGTCGTGGTTGGTTTTAGTTTTGTATCTGATTGGTTGAGAGATTGACGCGAGTTTTTCTGGACCAATCACTGAGCAAAGTAAAGCAAACCGATGAAATCACGGATTACTTTTGACAGTCAATTGAATATTGCCCTCTTTTAGAATTTCGAGTGGGAGTGGACCGTCACAATCAAATAGCTCCTCTGTTCCGTATGCATTGCCTTTCTTAATTTTTTTCCCCTCAGGTTACGAAAGAACTCAAAAGTCTCGACAAGAAAGTGGTGGAATGCACTTGGGATGCCAAGAACAACCAGTGGAAATTTCTCAGAGTCAGGGAAGATAAAAGTTTCCCAAATGGTTACAAGACAGCTATGAGTAAGGAGGCGTGATGTGTTTTGGTTGTTTTGTGATTTTATTTCAGTTCTAAGCTGCATGTTTTGGAGAGAAAAATAAAACAGAGCGCTCGCTTCAATAGTAATTCCAACTCTTTCTTACCTTTTGAATGCTTTCATTTATGAAGTTATTTTTTTTTTCCTAAACCTTAAAGTCTCAGTGGTGATCAAAATGTAACTTATCAGCAATCAATTGATAAGAATAGAACAGCGTTTCTCTTGGAGTGTTAAATTCTCTAAACTGACTTACGAGAAAATGTGTAACTGTGAGTAAAGAGAATTAATTATTAGATCTTAGGAGTTCACAAGTGAAATAAAAATGGAATGAAGGGTTTTTTATTTCCCGGCTTAATTTCAGGCGTATGCAAAAGTATTCAACAACCTGTGACAAAGGAATGGCTTCTGGAAGTCATAGAGAAACATCGTTACCACTCAGTTAGACATAGAGACCCCAACGCTCCATCCACGAGTCACGCCGCAGTTTAGATCACAGACTCACCAGAATGGCCTTAGAAGCAGTAGAAGCCGCCTTGCGTCAGTTGAAGCTCTTCTTAGAAAAAGGTAACCGCACACATTTGGATAAAGAGACTTATATCAGTCGTATAGAGTCTTCCTATGTCTGTTGCCTCCATCACTCTTTGATTTGCTATCGTGAAGCGAGAACCATGCTCGGATGCATGGGGGACTGGGGAGAGCGTCACAGAATGTAGACGTGTGTTGCGAGGCTGCGTAAACCGGACAATTTTACTACCGTTTGAACGTCCATGGAAAAATTATTCATCACTCCAAAACGGAAAAGTAGCTATCGCAGTGATTCGGAGCCGTCACCAGAAGATAAAAGACTGAAAGAGTCAAATTCTCCGGCTAAAATATCGTGTGACGAAGACGAGGTCATGGAAGCACTCGGATCCAAAATAGATTTAGTGTTATCGAAGCTTTCTAACCTGGAAACAAAAATGGAAGAACTGAACGCAGCAGTCAAAGGTCTACAAAGCAAGGTAACGTCTTTGGAGAGAGAAGTATATTCAGTGAAAACGAAGCAGAAAACCTTAGACGAACACTTCACTTCAATGGAACAAAGTTCTGTATTCGTTGACGAGCAAGTACAAGACCTGATAGCTAAGACTAAAAAAAACAATGACGACGTCAGCGATACACGTAGAAAACTGTTATACTTGGAGGCCTACAGTCGACGCGAAAACTTAAATTTTGAAGGCATCCCCGAAACTTTCGCTTCGAGCGAAGAAGATGGAGCTATTCAGCGGGGCGACGTGTCTACCGAAAATACAAAAGCGGTGCTGACTGATTTCTTTGAAAGAGTCCTGGGAATAGAAGATGCAAAGAACATCGAATTTCAACGAGTACACCGAATGGGCAAGCCAAGAAAGGAAAATGGAAGAGAAAGGATCATTATTGCGCGTTTCTTAAGATTTTCAGACCGAGAACGGGTGCTCAAATGCGGACGTAAACTCAAGGAAACAGGATACAAGATGTATGAAGACCTCCCGAAAGAAATCCACGAGATGCGAAAGCTCCAAATGGAGAAGTTAAAGAATGCCAGGAAGGACGGTAAACGTGCTTATTTTAGTAGATCGGAGCCCGACAAACTTTACATCAACGGTAAATACGTCAAAATGTAAAATGTAATAAGTTTATTTGGGTTAACGTTGCTATCATGATCATTCTTTTTCTCTAGAAAATGCTAATTTAAGAAGCAGTAGAAAATTCCTGCCATTTTTGTCACTTTCTACTTTATCCGTTATGCATATTCTTTCTCACACCTCATGGGCACTACCAGTTTGATTTTTTTTTTTCACATTCCGGTGAAAGGGTTTCGGGTGGAATGATGTACTAGGCGTTTGTTCGTGCTCGTAAACAGTTCTTCTGGAGCAAGAGGTATGTGGGATTGGTTAACTTATTTTCGCCCTCAGTCTTTGTTTTCGTTCTCGTTTTCGTTTTATGTTCATGTAGTTTTATCGCAGTCTGTTAGGTACCAATTTATTTCATTCAAACCGCACTCGATTTTTATACCCGGCTCATTTTCATATTTTAAGAATGTAACATCTATCAACTTACTCTTATGAATAACGTTTGCTTTAATGTTCTATCCTTGAATGTTAGAGGAATTCGTGATCTCAACAAACGCAAATCGATCTTTACATGGGCTAGGAACCAGAAAGCGGATATTATTTTTTTGCAAGAGACATATAGTACGCCAGATGTTTTTGATAGTTGGAAATTTCAGTGGCTGGGAGATATGTATTATTCGCACGGATCCAATCATAGCAAAGGCGTTCTGGTGTTAATACGTGAGACCCTTCAATTTGAGTTGAAGTCGGTCAAGAAAGATAGCCAGGGCAGATTCGTCATCGTTGAAGCGTTAGTTCAAGATTCTCCCGTTTTGTTGATCAATATTTATGCTCCTAACAATACCCATGACGCTGTTGACTTCTATGAAAACCTTAGGACTACTTTATTTGAGAGTGACTATGACCAGGACTACAGGTTTATTATGGGAGGTGATTTTAATGTGCCATTAAGTCTTCAACTTGATAGCTATGGAAGTAAAACAGAAAAAAAAGACGTGGTAACCAAAATCCGCGAGCTAATGTTAGACTTTAACCTAGTAGATATATGGAGACTTAGGAACCCGGATAAAAAGCGTTACACGTGGAAACAAAATAAGCCTTTAGTCCAACGTCGGTTAGACTACTGGCTAATAAGTGATGATTTTCAAGATGACGTGGACAGCACAGGTATAATTTCTGCCATTAAAACAGACCACGCTGCTATTGTGCTCCAGGTTAACAGTGTTGAAATGCAACCAACTGGGCCGTCATATTGGAAATTTAACTCTAGCCTGTTAGAAGATCCAGAATATATCAATCTTATAAAAGACAACGTTCCCTCGTGGCTAGTAGAATTTAATGAAGTGTTAGACAAAGGTCTTCTGTGGGATTTAATTAAATGCAAAATAGGACAAGTAACAATGAAATATAGCAAAACAAAGGCAAAAGAAAGGAGAAGTCGTCTTTGCGAAATCGAGAATAAATTGAAAGAATGCCAAGAGATTTTTGACTCTAATCCGATAGAAAATAACGCTGTACAGCTGGAAACGATCAAATCTGAGTACAACTCACTGTATGATTATATTATTCAAGGTAATGTTGTTCGTTCTAGAGCCAATTGGTATGAACATGGTGAGAAAAATAACAAATATTTCTTAAATTTAGAAAGTAGAAAGATGAGCAACTCTTGCGTCCGTAAACTTTTTGATAAAGGCGGTAAATTAATAACTAATCCTAAATCAATTTTATCAGAATTGTATGACTTCTATACTGAATTGTACTCCAACCGCGACCCACCCAATCATAACAATGTTAGCGATGTGTTTCTTGGCCAATGTCGTTTGCCAACTTTAAACGAAGATGCCAAACAAATTTGTGAAGGGGTTCTTACAAAGGCGGAGTGTTTTAAAGCTCTACAAACGTTTAAAAACGGAAAATCCCCAGGTAACGATGGCCTGACAGCAGAATTTTATCAAGTATTTTGGCCCACCTTAGGACATTTGTTAGTTGACTCTTTAAACAGTTCCTATGGAAAAGGAGAATTGGCAAACTCCCAAAAACAAGGAATTATAAAACTTATTGAGAAGAAAAACAAGGATAAAAGATATGTTGCGAATTGGAGACCCATTTCTCTGTTAAACGTGGATGTTAAGATTGCGTCCAAAGCTATAACATTAAGACTCGAGAAAGTTCTTTCCGACTTAATTAGTGCTGAACAGTGCGCATATGCGAAAGGAAGGAACATCTTTGATGCAGTACGAACTATAGGTGATATTATGGACTATACAAAGTTATACAATCTCCCCGGTCTCATGGTGACCATTGACTTCGAGAAAGCGTTTGACTCCTTAAGTTGGAACTTCCTTTTTAAGACCTTGGAAAAGTTCAATTTTGGAGAATCCTTTATTAGGTGGATACGTCTTTTCTATACTAAGATATCCAGCTGCATTATGAATAATGGTGTAGCAACTCCTCTTTTTTCAATCGGAAGAGGGGTTAGACAGGGAGACCCTCTCTCGCCCTATTTATTTATTTTAGCCTTGGAAACCCTCCTTACCGCTATCAAACAGACTCGAGATATAAAAGGTATAGTAGTAGAAAACAAAGAAATCAAATGTATCACTTTCGCCGATGACTTAACAAACTTTTTACGCGATAAGGAATCTTTTGACTCTCTTAGTTCCTTATTGAACACATATGGTGAATGTTCAGGGCTTAAACTAAATAAGGACAAAAAAGAAGCCTACTGGTTAGGAAGTTCCTATCGAAATCACGAAGCTCTCGATATTAATAAGGTGAATGAGCCAATTAAAATACTAGGTATATTTTTCACTTATGATCAGCGTAAAAGCAGAGAGCTTAACTTTGACCTTACTTTAAAGTCAATAAGAAAGTCCTTAAGTTGCTGGCAATGGAGAAACTTAACATTAATTGGCAAAATTCAGTTAGTCAAAACATTTGCTATGCCTAAGTTTATGTATCGGGCCTCCTTTATCTCTTTTGATAAGGATATAATAAAAAGCATAAATTCTGTGATATTCAATTTCGTGTGGAGAGGCAAAGACAAAGTCAAAAGACTAGCCTATGATAATAGTAGTCCGTGGAAAGTTTTCTTGTCTCATTATCTTAAGAATGTAGGAACCAGTTTTCTGTTTCAGTGCAATTTCAATCCATCGCGCCTACCCTGTAAACTACCTTCTTTTTATAAAGAATGTCTTGAAGTTTTGTCTGACTTTAATGGCAATCACGATATAATAGCTACAAAACAGGACGTTTTAAATGTGACTATCTGGAACAACCAGAACCTCTTGATTAACAAGAAATCAATATACAACAAGAGAATAAAAGAAGCAGGTTTTGTGAAACTTGGAGATATTCTCTCAAATGACTCAAAATTAAAAAGGTGGGACGCTTTTAGAGAGAAAAATCTCTCCTTGTCAGATTACTTACTCCTACAAGGCATTTTTTCCGCCATTCCGCCTAACTGGAAACAGCTCCTTAACGTTGGAGAGAATAATAACAACCGAATTGACAAAACTGTTTCAGACGATGTTCAAGATATAACAAGAATGACTTCAAAATCAATCTATTCCACCCTGATCAAACGAATCCAGATTTCTCCGACTGCCCAATCTAAGTTTAATTCCGTATATAATATTTCAGGTAATATAGACTGGAAAAATATCTATCTGTTGCCGGGTCGAGTCACTCTTGACACCAGAACGAGAGCCTTTCAATGCAAAATCTTAAATCGTATTCTCTACACCAATAAAATCCTATATAAAATGAATTTGGTTCCTTCTCCGATGTGTACCTTTTGTGGAGATCACGAAGAAACTCTTGAGCATCTTCTAATCAGCTGTACCTACACTAAAAACTTTTGGCTTTCGGTTATTTCTTGGTTAAATACTTACAATATGAAAATTGATAAGCTTGATGAGGTAACAATCCTCTTTGGTATTTCCGATAATATCCCTGGGAATTGTTTGTTAAATCACATAATCATTCTTGGAAAATATACCATTTATTCATGTCGTTGTAAAAATATCAAGCCGTCTGTATCCTTACTGAAGGCTAAAACATCTGAAACTCGGAAATTTGAATTTTTGATTGCAAAAAAGAATAAAAAAGAATCTATTCATTATAAAAAATGGGAAAACATGTTAGTGTAATTCAATAGATGAGTATCGGGTATTAACAGTTATAGACGCAGTTGTATATACAGTCGTTCTACCAAAAAAGGAATTTGATGTAGATTAGTATTTGTACAAATTAGGCTTATATTATTATATAACCACAACATAAATTAAATCTAGCCGACTGTGAATGTAATGTAATGTAGTATTTCGTAATTAGTGTTAGTGAGTAGCGTAAGCGTTAGTGTAATTAACTTTGTATTTGTTTGTATTACTCTAGTATTTGTGCTTTAAGTGAAAATAAAGAAAATGTTAAAAAAAAAAAAAAAAAAAAAAAATGCTCGGATGCTCCGCCGTAATCCGATGGCGTCGTCGTGAGGAACAGAATAGTGCCGACTGGGTTTACCGACATGACACAAACACCGACTGCTGTTATTTCGCATTTGTACAGATTTTATAGCATAAAGCACTTCTTGTTTTATATTCATTTTCATTCTGTTATCAGAAGGCTACTCTAGAAAATACCTGACGTAAATGCAATCCTTCCAATGTTTTGTGTTTTCAGCGCTTGCTAAATTTCAGTTATTTAGTTCTTATGATTTTGAGGTTCAGAGGCCTTTTACAGCTTTATCTCATATAATGTCACTGATTGTTTTTTGATGTATCGATCACCAACAGTGCCTCTTTTCGCACAACTTCCCTGAGTGTTAAAATGTGAAGCAACCTCGTTTCCAGATTCACCAGTCCTTCCCCCCACTGTCTCTCTTACTCCAGGAAATGGATAGAAGATAGGCCCTGGAAACGAGGTTTTATGGTAAAGAAGATTGAATGATTAAGCCTCTTTATGTAAAAGACATTGGAAGAGTTATGCATATTTTAAGTACCACCCAAATCTGATGGTCGAAAAAAGTACTTTGGCTTTTTTTACCTTAATTAGTAGACCTGTAGCAGATGTGGTTTTCTTTTATCAATGTTGATTTTTTTGTATGGTTTTAAATTTTTTTCCATAACCAGAATTTTAAGTCGGGCACCTCTTCGTTTAACCAGAAGGTACTGATTTCTTCAGTCTTGTGGATTTGAAATTGTTATAGAAGGTTAGCAAAAGTGACTACTCGAGAGTTACGGGATAGGTTTGTACTTGAAGAAAAAGAAAAGGAAAGAAAGTAATAAACAACTGTAAATAGTTTTATTCTATGTAAACTAGTATTTCGCATGAAGTATTTTCCAGTTTGAAAAACTGATTACTTCAATGGTCCCGCTAGCATAAAGTTTGAAACTTGAATTCGATGATATTTTCATCCTCTTTGTTGATGTAAAACGAGATGAATTTGACCAATTTTTTAACTCTTCAACTCCCAGTTCAAATTCTTAATTGTCCTTACTGTCAACCATACAATTCTTGAAATGTTAGTTCAGGGAATTTAGTATTGGATCAACTAATTTAGTATCACCATTCTCATCACTTGTCTGGTTGATACTGTATTGATATTGTAAGGAGAAATTCTGTCTTGGTCACACATGGGAAATTAAGGGTAAACAGCAAGACAAGTAAGATCAAAGGGCAAAGATGCTGTACTCATTATCAATCAAGGATTATACAAGCTGAATGCTTAATGCATTATTATGGACTTTAACTTATGGTCTGCTAGAGGACAGACATGTAGGAGACGTCACCATGAATTTTTCTTTATTATATAGTAACATTTATGACCGGTTACGCTCTCGCTCTATATTTAACAAATAGACTCCATGTTGCCATGCATCTGTACATTAAAAGAGCACAGAAGGCGTCTAAATGTGGTAAGAACATCAGTTATACTGCATTTCAAACGAAGCGCGGTAGCAGAGGTGGAGTGAAAAAACGAGAGAGGATTGGGTTGGGTCGCGTGATGAGAGGTGTTTTGTACGCGACCCGACCCAAACCTCTCACGTTTTTGCTCTGTTGCTAGTATTCGCTCTGGTTATTATTTCGTTCTGTTTTACCAACTAGAAGCGTGGAACAGGTATCACAGAGCAGACTCGCGGCAACATAGAATCAATTTATTAATTAGATAGCGAAAGCGTAGCCAATTATATCAGTTACATATTAGATAGAACACTAGCGACAAATGCTAACGACAGATAACTGGATTCGGCTGGCGTGTATGTACATCACTGTTGGTCATTAGTTCATTGGTAAATGATCATGCCCGCCATTTTGAAATAGGTCAATCAACTGTATTGGTGGCAACTAGGGTGTGAACATGTCATACCAACCTTCCTTTTTAGCCGTTATCCAAAGAAATCTCTGGCGTTGTGTACCGCCACAAGGACTTATTTCAGATCGATATTTAATTGCTACTCATAAGGAAGTGGTGATTTAAAAATATAGAAAGCGTTTGTCAAAATACTGTAATTAACAACTCTTTGTTTTGATTGTGATATCGTACTTGCTTTGGTAGAGTGGAGCGGAAAAGCTACCCATCCAAATAAAATATATGTTTTGGGTTTTAGTATGGATTTAAATCTCAACGTTGAAATAGAAAGGAATAATCCTATAAACTATACTGAAGTAGCGATGTCTTAAGCTTAGGCTTCGCTCAAAAGAAAAAAGATTAAAGAAAGAGAAGAAAGAAAACTGTCAGCTGAAAAAAGGCGCCCCGTCTATTTTACAGAGGGTGATTTGAAAACACTTCTTTTCTTCTTCAATAAGGTTATTTACGAACGAGTCTATTACTAACCAACATAATGACCAGCTCCCAGTCGGCTTGTTAGCTCAGTTGGTAGAGCGCTGCACTAGTATCACAGAGGTCGTGGGTTCAAATCCCGTTTAGGCCTGAATTTTTTCAGTTTAGGCCTAATTTTCACTACTTCTTAAGTAGCGTTCATTACTGCAAAAATTGCTCTCAAATTCACAATTAGGTTAACCATCCACACTGATCTACACGAAATCCAGCATACGTGCGGCTTTTCGCAAATATTGCTTAGGAGAGACAAATTTGAAACACACCCACCTTTGGTTCTGGTGTGAACGGAAAACACTCCCAGTTAGAAAATAAGGCTTTTACTTGGATTTGCAAAAACATGTCCGCTGTGTTGCAAAATTTACATTCAGGTTCATGCCCTGCTACAGCTCTAGTAGTGGGTGAACACCTTGTGGTTGGGGGTAGTTGAAAGGCCCAAGAAGCAGGCTTAGGAGGGGCTGTAGAAAGTTTCGGGTAAGGTTTTTGCTGGAAGGTGAACATCGCCCACATTCACGCTAGCCTGGCCAATGAAAATCAAAGAATAAAGCGTCACCGAGATATCTGAAAGACATCTGAGAAACTATGATATGGCCTGTGGTTAAGAATTTGTGAACTCAAATCACAGACTGACCAATGACTTCGTTTGGCCGAACGTTATACTTCAAATGCATTGTTACGGTGTAACCTAACCGACAGAAAAACACTTCAATCCTACAAACCCGAATACTTTATTAAGCAACGAGTGATATTCTTAATGAGGAGCGACTCCTAGAGGCAGAACAGAACTTACGCTCGATAAACTTACTTAAGCCCTCTACAGTCTACATCTTAGTTCACCTTTAACCCAAACTCACAGTTTCCTCCGACGTTTCTTGAAATTACCAATCTTCCACTGTTGTTCTCTAACAGTCTAGCTTACCTCATCTAAACAATTACTTACATTTTAATGCCTCTGTACACACAGTTTCGACTAGAAGCTATAATGACATTCGTATTGCGAAAGTCAACCTAGAGGTTGCCGAGAGATCTTTTATTTTACTGGTGCGATAGAAGTTAACGGTCTTCCTCGCCATATTAAATCAAAGGAATCCTACCACTAGGTCTAGCTAACCAAACAGTCGGTCACTCCCGACAACAACAACTACTACTACTACATAACCGAGTCCTTATATACATTCACAAAGTTTTCTGGAACATTACTGAAGCTTACAAAAGAACTATTTTAGTAGTATTAAGTAATAGCTGCGTGACTTGATGAAATGTTCTAGAAACTTCTATGATACACATGTCAGCACGACTAAGCAGTCTGGAGATTTCTAGCCTATATTTACAATAACTATTACTCATAACAGCATCTACACATTAACGTGCTAAAACGGACGATCATGATGAAAATACATAACGCAAAACTTCACATCTCGATTCAGTCTCTGCTGAGGCAAATAAAATCCCATATAACGTGATTTTTTAAACTTTTTTATTTTAAGAGGTTAACTGTTTACTCTGGAAAGTTCTTTTAGATGCCCACAATGAAATGCAACATGATATTTTCATATCCCCCTCAATACTGCATTTCCATGGATTTATTTTGGCAAGGCAAAGTTCTGTAGAAAGGCACGAACTAATACATACTAACGTTGAATTGTTCTCTTATTTTAAACTCATACGCTTCTAAGAGGGAGGGGGCAGGCTGGCTCACCGGAAGAGATATTCCAAAGCGACCATCAGTTCTGGTGTCACGTTAATTAATCATGCGCATATCTCCATGAGAATGGAGAATTCTTACAATGACAATCTTTCTGACATCTATTTAGGTTTCCTTTCGTCCATTTCAAACTCTTGGCTGAATTTTCTTTTTGTGCAAGTGCGACTTGGCATGTTGGTTTTTACTCCGTCTTTGCCATTATCATCTTCGCCAACGATGTTTCTTTTCAGTGTCCACATTTTCAAGGGCGTGAATATTCTCAGGTACTCTGCGCGGAAGGAACGATTCATGATGCCATATATGATGGGGTTAAGTGCAGTACTGGCCCAACCGAAACAAGTATAACTTACATACACTTGTCTTTTAAGTTTCCACCCTGCGTTTACAAAGTCGATGAGATCTATTACTAAAACAGGGATCCAGCAAGTGAGAAAACCTACAACGATGGCTAATAGAATATATGTAACGTTTACTTCATCCACTGATAAGCGGCTGTTTTGGGATAAATTTGCGGCTTCATGTCTGACGGAGCGAAGTCTTGAACGGAAGGTTAGGTTATGCTTCCGAACCGTTATAAATACTTTGGTGTAACAAACCACGATGATTATCAAAGGAATGGCTACGTAAAATACCACCAAATAAGCTCCATACCCTCTATGTAAACTTTCAAAATCGTGCGCGCAGAAAACTTTTCCAGTGTGAAAGAAAAATTTATGACCAGCAGCGACATATGGAAGAGAAGCCAACAGAGCCAGGATCCATAGAACAGCGATTGTCAGTTTTGTTGTCTTCTTGTTAAAGAGTTTCTGATACAAGGTACGGGAGCGGACCACTCGGAAATATCTGTTTACAGCAGTGACGGCTAAAGTTTGTAATGACACCGCTGCCAAGAGAAGAATCCAGAATCCTTGCAGCTGACAGACGAAGTCATTGAACGGCCATCTTCCAACAATTAGAGAAGCAACTGAAAATGGGATTCCCAGACAAGAGTTCAAAAAGTCTGAAAGGGCCAGAGTTATGATGTACATATTAGGAACCGTTCGGCGAAGAGTCGGGTTTTTAATGACCACTATCCCGAGTAGTAGGTTCCCAATGAAGGTGACGAAGTTGATCAGCAACATGAATAACGATTCTGTGACTTGAATGTTCGTTGGTCGGCTTCTTAACTGTTCAGCAAAGACTGCAATTACGGTTAATGTCGCATTCATGATGACAGTGAGTTTTCTTAGAGAACCTACAATTTAAGACAAAACTTGTTTGATTCTTTTTCATGTAAATTTAGTTCGATTGTGAAAGCAACTTTCTCCTGTTTGTTTGGTTTATTCAGTTCCCAGATTTTGCCGTTCAGAGCATTGACGAATTATTAATAAAAAGTTGGAGGATTTTTTTAATTATCTTTACTATTCTTCGGAAAAATTGTTTTTGGAGAGCGGCTTAACTAGTTTCACCATAAAAGTACCTTTGCTTTTTTCGACAGATTCCGTTTTGAACATCGTCTAAAAGCTTTCAGTGTTATATTGGTGACTACGACACAAGACGAGATAGTGTTTTAGTTTAATTGTACAACCACATTCAACCGAGAGATAGCCAGCTTTAAATGCAATAGTTCTGTTCTGGGAGGGGGGAGGAGTTTGGAGGATTTAAAACGCGTGTGCTGAGTTATTGTTCTGCCAATTAGATCTTTTGTTTTTCCATGCCCTCGTTGCCGTCGCCGTCGTGGTTTGCTTAAAGTCCCTAGTATAAAAGAAAGTCTATAAAAAATGAGGAGGATAATTAGAATTCTACAGAGCCTTTTTGGTGGAGATCGAGTAAATTTTATTCGTGACCCACTGAAAAATTATTGGACTTCGACTTCGATTTCTAATCATTGCACTAAATGGCAATTTGACAGGCGGCCGAAAAAGTTTCGAATGAGCTATCTTTCCATCTGTCATCTTTCATTGCTGCGTGCCTAATAATTTGCTAGTAATTTTGTTGTCTTTTCAATGATAGCGGGCGGAAAGCCGTGGGATTACAACACTTACAAGATCAGCCTGACAGATTAGAATATGCAAAAAAATTCCTGTTTTTATCTCCTGAAATGCGAAACCTTGGATGTACATTTCAGGTGCCCACTGATCGATTTTGCATTTTATGAGAAAAGTTTTACAGTTTTAGTTTAGCAAACTATGCAGTTTAGACCTCACCTTCGACTGGACGTTAGAGCCACTGATAGCACGCAATTTGAAAAAGGGGACGTTCCGTTGAAAACCGTTCCGTGGGTTCGAATTACATCAAATAGACCATATTCAGACTTTCCACGCTGAGCAAGATTATGGAATCGTAGAAACTCATTCGGGAGGGGCATTGGGATTTCCGGTTTTGCGGTTTTGGCTTTTTTTTAGATCAGTTTTTCGGTTTTTGTGCCAAAAAACTTCGGTTTCTCGGTTTTGGTGTTCATTGCGGTTTACGGATTTTCCGTTTTTAAGCATTTGGTTTTCGGTTTATACGTAAGGTACGGCTAAGCACGGAATATTGCCAGGGTTCTTTATCAACGCCACTTCGAAGTTGGCGACGATGAAACTTTCCAGAGCTATCGCTTTTTGCCACTGCAAAATTGCAATCATATAGAGGACTTATGTGCGAAGTCCCTTAATTTAACTAGGCTCCATTACCAGCTGCTGAGTCTGCAGAGACCACGCTCGAGGTCCTCGAGAGAGCAGCTGTTAATAGAGATTTTGTGACTCTTCCACGTTGTTTTTTTGCCAAAAAAATTTCATGGTTTGCACATGATTGTAACTTAAGCACGATCCACCTTCTCCTTCCTGCGGCAGTTTGCGTTTTTCTTCTGTTAGCTTTTCACGTTCAAATCTGTGAATTGAAGTTGGTTTTCTGAATTAAATCCTCAACAAAACTACAACAACCCTCGCTGAATAACGGATATTTATAATGATGCGAAAAAAAAAGTCTCGTAAGTCTGAAAGAAACTATATGAAGTTGGATGAAGAAAAAAAAATTGAATCCTCAAAAAGACACCTTCCCTCGAAAATACCGTTCCCAGTCCCTCTAAAACCACTCCATTCTTACGAAATTGAGCGCCAGTTCTCCGCGTTCGCTGGTGTACGCCGTTCAATGAGGAACTTTCGAGTTTGTTTATTATGAAACCCTCCATCAGCTGAACAGACTGATAACAAAATGTCTTTTTCAGCGCACGAAAATGGCGATTCTAGGCATTCTATGCCTCGATGTCTATCTGACACCAGACTCGACGAAGCCTTCAGTGCTCATGGGCAAAGTGGACATCGATTTGTGCGCAAAACTTTCACTCGTCCGACATATTGCCATCACTGTACGGACATGCTTTGGGGTTTTACAAACCAAGGACTAATTTGTGAAGGTAAGAAAATTAGGAAAATAAAGATTTTAATTGTAGAATTAGCTTGGTCATTTAAGCCGTTTCTTGTCAATTTCTATTAAGACAGGGAAGCAAATTGTCATATTATCATGCATGTCAAAAGTCGATGACTTCCATTTCTTAGCAACCCACATCATATCTTAAAACGATATTTCCCCTTTTGGATTCTTCAGTCAAATCGATCAACAATATATTTTAAAATCTGGCACTTTTTGCTTCACGGTAAACCATTGACTAAAACCTCGATGGAATGTTATTCCCGACCGTGACTCAGTGTTCGGTTTTACTTGTTCGAATCTGACACTCAGCTAACAGAACGTAGCTATGTACTGTAATTGTAAAATACTAAACTGGCGTGTGTGCATTGAAAACCTTCTTTAGATTCTGAACAGGAACAAAAAATTTTTTTTTCAGATTTCTGAATGCTTTTAATCAGATATACATCGCCTGTTTATTCATGTTACAATTTGGCAAATTTTCGTACAACTTTCGAATTCTGAAGCATCTTCCTCTGTGATTTTAAGACTTATGTTTAGAAAGGTGCATTATTACTGCGAAGTGAATAACGTAAAGCATGTTTTTATCTTCGAAATACAAAATACAATCCTTGTCATAGATTATTGTGTTGATGAAAACTCAGGTGTGAGAAACACAAAAGGTGACTTCATATCACCCACTGGGTGCGTACGTTTACGTCATAAATGATATGTAAAAGCGTCAAATATATTTCCACTTAGTAAGACGTGATTTCCGCAAGGAAAGGTCTCATAATTTTTTGGGTAGGGTCTAAGCATCTTCTGAAAAAAGAAATCCCTTTTCCTGTTTGGCTTTATTGGTATTTTAAATGAATCAAAATAGTCAACCTTTGTCAGCTGAAACATAATGAATATAATGTAATGTGAATGAAAGTGATCCTCGCAGTGATGTGCACTACTTAGGCAGCAAATAAATATATGACTTTCATATATTCTTAACCGTCAATATAATGTAAGTTATGAGGCAGTTCTGGATAATAATGCTGTAGTTGCATGTTAAATTCTTTTGTGATTTTTAATTTTTTCAGATATTTGTACACAATCCTATATATCATAAAATGTGATCTGTAATGACAGTCATCATTTTCATTTGTGCCAGAAAATTTTTTCGTTTATCTGTTTGTTTTTGCAATGGTTGATTTTTTTAAAGTGATATGGAGTGGGAAGGTTTTGAAAACATGCCATTTTATGGATGTTAGACACAGAAACAAGTATTGTGTGATTGTACATGTATATTCTCAGTAATCTCCCTTTTGTGGAAACTCAATGAAGTAAAAAAGACCAGACACCCTCTATGTTCTTGGGAAGTGGTTATACCTACATGAATGCTAAGAGATAATACTTAGGATTCAAATGTTGCACACATAAATTTATGATTTATTACATGACATTTCCATTTCAGTTTGTAATTTTGTGAATCATGATCGATGTATGCAACTTGTTACAACTCCATGTATTTCCATTGCAACATCATTGGTGAAGGTGAGCTGTGAGTTTGTTTATTTATTTAACCCTTTAACTCCCAGGATCTGACTATTAATTCTCCCCTCTATCTGCTACACATTTCCTTGTAAATAAGTTAGGAGAATTTGGTATCAGATCCAGGTAACAACTTTCACCTGATAAGTATCAATATTCTCACTACCTGTTTGCTGGATAATGTTTAGATATTATAGGGAGAAGTTACTTGTTAATCACTTTTGGGGGTTAAATGGTTAATTATTTTTATATAATGAACTGAGCTATATGTGTATTTTGATTGGTTATTTACCCTTTACACCTCAATGTCAGTATTCATATTCTCCATACTGTTCTCTGTATATTTACTAAGGTGCTGATGAGGAGAATTTGTCTAATAATCAAGATAATAATCAACCCATTTCATTAATTTGTGGTTCAGTGGTGATATTGTAAGGAGAAATTACATGCTGGTCACTCTTAGGGGTTTAAGGGTTAATTATTATCTACTATAGGACTGATGTATAGATGAGCTCAACTGTAAGAACAGTGGGATTCCATGGTTCTGTTTGTCTGTTCAGTTGTCAATCACACACAATGTTTAAGTGTGGCTGCTCCTCATGTTGCCACTTCTTTCTTCTTACCACTTTTTAATTTCATCTGTGATCTATTACTGAACAGACCAGCAGCAATGTGGAATCTATTTGTTCAGTGGGAACATATTACACCCTTGACTCTTACATGTAAAGTTAATTGTCATAAGTTTAGTTAATGATCATTGAAGCCAACTTGTTGTAGTGAAAAATTGGAAAAAACATGACCTGGGCTAGGTGGTCCATAGAAATTTTCCTCTTGGTATTCGACTTGCTGGATACTTATAGTGTAAAAAAAAGAAGGTGGAAATGTATCACTTCCTCTGCCCACTAACTGCTGTAGATAGTGACACCACTGACAGTGATATTCATAAACCCTAGTGCGAGGCTTGCTGGTTTGATACCTGAAGGTCACACGTTCAAATTTTTCTACAATGGAAAAAGTCATTTTTAAATTTTTTTTTTCTTTTCTTATCCCTATTTCTTTTTCTTTCTTTCTTTTTTCTTCAGTTCTTTTTCTTTCTTTCGTTCCTTCTTTCTTTCTATTGTTCATTTTCTTTCTTTCTTCTTCTTCTTTTTTTTTTTCTTGCCTAAGATTGTAAGTTTCTTTGAAAGGCTTCATGTCGAAATTGTTTCAAAGTCATTATCAATTATCCTGAAGCCAAAAACTGGTTGTCAGATGAGAAGTAAAAACGAAATAGGAAAAGGATACATGACATTCTATGTAGCTGATTGGTCAGTATTTGTTTTCGAGGGTTCAGATGGCATCTCAGGACTTAATGTCAGGACAACCAAAGATAAAGAGGCAAATTTTCATGAGAGAAAACAATGAAGCAGCATTAGCCACATTTAAAAAAAAAAGTTGTCTCACTTTGACTTTAGCATAAACACATACATGTAATAAAACAAATGCTGCAGCTTCATGCCCCATGTCTGCAATTGGCAACTCTGGCTGAAATTTTAGGTGCAAAAATGTTTTCCACTAGCTATGGCGACCAAAATGGTTGCAGCTTGTAGTGCTTCAAGGGGATGGCTTTTAGCACTATCCTAGACTACTTGTGAACGACTGTCAATTAGTACACATTACAATTAAAATTGTTTAATCATATAGATATACAGGTACTCAATCTAAGTAGACCTTCAATAGGCAAGTTGCCAACAGGGATTTTTCTGACTTGTTTGGGTTTTCCTTTCAGGAGCCTGTTGCTCATAGTTGGAGCGGTCCATCTTTCTTTCGGCGAAGGTTTTGTTGTGTTTGTAGAAAGAGACTTGAAGATCATGTAGCTTTTAGATGTCAAGGTGAGTCTGCCATGAATCAAATAAAATATGGTTCATTTGGACATGAATTCCAAAGAGCTTCACTACTTTTTTGTAAGAGAAATGTTTGTGAAAAAGTTAAGTAGCCCTTATGCTATTTAACATAGGATTAAGTAAAACTGAAAATACTGTAATTGTTGCTTAGGATAATCATAATGCATAATGCAAGTAGCGACCATGCATGTAACTTATGCCAGGTTTCCATGTCAATTTTCCATTCATTTCTCCCCCCTGAGAGAGGTTTTGTGAGAGGAAATTGTCTTTCCACAGAACACAGCAAACACAATATCCAAGCCATGACCTAAACCTAAACCTTTTGAACCAAAGTGATGAGGGGGGGGGGGGGGAGGTTTGACACAAATACTTTCAGGCAGGGTAGGACAAATTTGACCTATTTTCTAGTAAGGAGCTGGTAATAAAGACAACTTTCCAAGTTTGAAATCTCTATATGTTTTTTCCTCTGTTGAGCACGTAAATCAGGTAATTAGCATACGGTATTTTGTAGTGTAACAATTACAAGATGGTATGAATAGTTGTATTATAGAGCACTTTAATCTCTCTCTCTCTCAATTTGATGGAACTGATACATATGAACACTGTTAATATGATTGAGTGCAGGGCTGTAGCTAGCATGAGGCAAGACGAGGCAATTGCCTTGTCTTGATTTTGGCCCAAGATTTACTTTTCTGAAAAAAATGCCATGGAAAATGCATAAAAGAGCATTTCTGAGCCTCTAGATTTCAATATTTTTTGAGGGGGCATGCCCCCAGACCCCCCCCCCCCCCCTAGCGGCTCGCTTTGGTGCTCAAAACTTGCCTTGTCTTGTTCTGAAGTCTGGCTACAGCCCTGGAGTGTGCCCACACATTTTGAATTCTTAACTGATATTAATAATAACTCTTTCTTCATTGCAGTTTGTGAATATTTTGTTCATGAGGAGTGTAAAGAGTTTAGTGTTAGTGACTGCAAGAAGTGTGCTTCGTATGTTCCTCACATGAAAAATGTATGTCTTTCTATAATCTATATCTTGCCGCTAAATCAACACTCTGTCAACTATTTATAATAAATCTTCCTTGTTGTAGCTTTGTTTAGATATAATCCAAACTCTCCTGACAGACATTCGTGAGGCAGAATCCCAGTTACTTTTTATTGGTGATGATGTTGGTGGATAGAGGGTCATTTCTATTCTAGCTCCAGTCTTGTAAGAGGGTTATGATAACTCCTGCATATGCAGTGAAATTAATTGTATGTTCAACTTAATGTTCAAACAACTGCAGACGGACTAATATTGAGGCAAAATATTGGTTTGCATGGATATATGAGTTTTGTGAAAAGTTGAGTAACTGCAAACAAGAAATCATGTTCATATTTGGAAAGGGGAACTCATTCGTGACCTTCCCTGGGGGGGGGGAACTTTTTGCCATATACATTTATTCAAAATGAGTTTGTTGACAACCGCAGTCTGTAAGGCAAGCTCACCATTGGAGAGAAGGAAACATACCACCCAGTGCAAAGTGTGCACACTGTAAACGAACTTGTGGAAGTGTGGAGTGTTTGACAAGTGTCAAATGTAGCTGGTGTGGGCAGGCGGTGAGTGCTTGTGATTATGTACATTTGAAAAAAATTGCATGTGTCTGCAAAATTTTTCTTTTTAACATGCTTTTCTTGTGAATTTAGGGCCAATTACCTCTGAGCTATTCTGAACTAAACAGACCATGAGTGCATTTCCTGTCATTTGGACAGGGATCTGTTGATGATGAATATGGGTTGCTTCTGCTTCCCTAATGCCACTACAATCAAAACATAATTAATATTATTAAGAAATACTATTACAGTAATAATAGATTATATTTCTGATCACTGATTAATATCATGCCATGTCAATAAATTTTTTTCCATGACAACTTCATGATATACTCATTTGGAAAATGTAAACAATATGTTCATTGTTTTTACTGGTTTTAAAATAAAAAATTGTTTTCTTTCATTGATGTCAAAGGTATATGTAACACATGTAGAAATTAGATCATGGTACAAAAGAGAGAAGTCGTAAATTTTCCTGACATCTGTTCTTACGCTCAATGTGTTTTGTGTTGTTCTGATTACTTACAGGCCCATAGTTCTTGTCAGTTTATGTTACCTAAAGAATGCGGATTTGGTTATCTTCATAAGCTTTTGTTACCACCATATGCTGTGTCAATGCCAAATGTCACCTTGTGGAGTTCTTGTTCGGAAAGCAGATGCAAACCTGCTACATCAAGAGGTAAGGAGGAAGGTGCCAGAAAATTGTTGTATTTATGGGTATCAAAATGATAATCATTATCATGATGTGTTCACATAATGTCTTTCACTGTTCTGTGTTGATGTCATGTTAATCAGTTGAGTGATCTTGATATAGGGGTTAAGTCAGTTGTATAATGTGCTTGACTTGATCTCAGGCCTGGTCACACAAATTAACCCTTTACACTCTAATATCAGTATGCATATTCTTGTTACTGTCCATTGTACATTTGTTAAGGTGCTGTCAAAGAGGATTTGTTTAACGATCAAGAGCTTCTTTAGTTGGTGATCATTTCCTATATTCTTGTGACCTTTAGTGTGATTCAAAGGAGATATTGTAAGGAGAATTTAGATGTTAGTCACTCTTAGGAGTGAAAGTGTTAATCTAGTGGCACATCTCCCAACCCTGGAACAAACATAGATAGGTAACAAAATCGTAAGGGGAAAATGGTATGCTGCTCAATGGCATGTGATGCCTTCAATGACTCTGCATTCAGAAACAGAGGAAGCAGCCAGTTACATGTTCTCCTAGTCACTGGGATGAGCTTGATCGGTGATGAGTCACAAGCTAGGCTTGCAACACTATATTCCTTCCCCCTCCCCCTCCCCCTTCCCCCCTCCCCCTTCCCCCCTCCTCCCTCCTCTAATCTGTTGGACTGACTGCTTGTAGTTGTCCGTAGGTATGCTGAAAGGTGTTGTTGACAGTGATGATGGTATAGTCTCAGATGACCCACTCCATAACACAGACATGAGCAGTTTATCTTTTGATGCAGGTATGATTGATACAGATATGAGTTTGTTTAATATTTCATGCAAAATATTTTCTCCACTTGCTGAATCTCACTGTGGTTATATTTGTTGATTTTTGGTATAATTACATGTACCCTCACAATGTCTGTATTCGCGGAGCCTGATAATGATGTTTTTACATCAATTTTATAATTGTACTAAGAAATGTTTTTCATTGTAATAGATGAAACTTATTTAAAGGTATATGATGGTGACATAACAGATCCAAAACTTTGTAAAAACATAGTGATTCCCAGGACAGCTCAAGTCAGCAATGTTCTTGTGAGTGTGCAACTGATTTTGATTTTAATAACTCTGACATTAATAGTAAATTTTTGAAACTAGTTGAAACAAGACTTGAATTCTGGGAAACAGAATTTATATGATACATCTAATAAATTGAGCTTGGTGAATGGTTTGGCAGTGGATTTGCTGTTCAGGACAACAGTATGCTTGGGTCTGGTACAAGTAGATGCAAACATTGGGTTTTATTGTTTCAAATTTCAACAATGATGTTCTTTCACTGATTTCTAGGAAGAAGCTTTGAAAAAATTCCATATCACAGATGATCCCAGCAATTATTACCTTGCAAGAGCTGTGGATGAAGGTGAGATACCAGGGATGGCTTTTTCATCCTATCACCTGCAAGTTCTAAGTCTCGATTCTCCTTACTGTCTGCCATACATTTCTTTTAACTTGTGCTGTGAGAAGTTGGTTTTAAATTAGCCCTAGTTTTATCTGTTTCTTCCTTCTCATCACCTTTGTGCTGGAAATCACATCACTTGTTGTAAGGAGAAATTCTTTTTTTTATCAGTTTAACAAGTGAAGTAATTATTCTCTATGGCCAGCCAGCTGAATGGATATTGTTATATCACCATTGTATGAAGTTTTTCTAAGATACAATTCGCTGTTGGTGTTTTAATTTTATTATTTTTATCTCTTCCTGTTAAAGAAAATGAACGTGTCCTTGATCCTGAAGAGAAGCCTCACCAGTTTACTGGTAGAAATTCATCCAAACCTTTAATCTTTCTTCGCATGAAGGTAGGATTGATGTGCATTACACTGGCTCAATTAGGTCTTGTCTTCTAAATAATTAAGAAAGTTATTTAATTTTTTTTTTAAGTTTGAAAGGGTGATGTTGTTTCCATTTTAGGTTTCAATTGAGTACTGAGTGACATATGCATACAGTGTTGTGTAATAGTCACATATCTTGCATCTTCTCCTCAACTAGTCAGACGCTAACCATATCAGACGATATTACTTTTAATAAGTAATATTTTTGGAAATGCACATGTTCAGCTCTTTTAAACATGTGGTGTATGAATTTAGTTCTGTGTGTTCTACTTCATATTAGTTCTGGATACTCATTAATATTATCTTATTTTTTTCCTCACACATTTTGTTGTTCTTTTTCTTTCATTTATTGTCAACTACCTTAAATCTAAGTAAATAAATAACAGGTATTTTACATGGCAAGATTAGCATTTTAGTTATTCTGAGTAACTTATCCCTGTCCCTTTATTATATTTTTAAATATTTTTCTTCCAAAAATATGGTGATGGAAATTAATTGTTGTTGCTGACAGATGTTTAACCTTATTATGTTATCATTTTGTAATCAATCCCTCACCTTAGAGTGCAGATCGACGGAAAGGATATATAAGAGTTTATCCTGGAATGATAAAGTGAGTAATTGTATTTACAATTATTCAATTTAATTGGCAGGTGCAATTTTGGTGTTAATAGCGTAGGGTTCAATTTGAATTAGGCCATACTCTTAGTCCATGCCTCTTAGAGATTGGAAGATTGGTGTGATTTTACAGGACTCTTTTAGGAAATTCCAAAGCGTACTCTCAGCTATTAAGTCCTGGAAATTTAAGTTTTACTACCAGTAATACTGAGCCTGTCATTCCAAACTGCTGCTAATTCATGGAATTCACTCAGTCCTGTCTGCATTATCTGTCAGTGCTTAAAAATTTACATTGTAAGTTTAGAGACATCCTTCGCACTGAAAATTCTGTGTCTACATCCCCTATTTTGTCAACTTATTTACAATCCACATGTGTTATTTTTGGACAAAATAGCATTTTCCCCCTAACCTTAACTACTACATGTGGTAAAATAACCATTTGGTAACATACCTGATACAGTGCAGGAGGAACATTCAAGATAATCCCTGTGACTGCACAGACAACTGTTACAGAAGTGATAAGTGCTGCTTTAGAAAAATTTGGATTAAAGGTTTGTCTCAAGTTTCAATGCATTTTATCATCAATTTATGGGTACTTTCCTTCCTTACTCCCTTTTTTCCTTGCTTCCTCCCTCCCCCAATTCCCCTTCATCTTCTCTTGATTGTTTCCCAATCCCTCGGTCCTTTCTGTCTCCTTTTTTACCTTTTCCTTCCTTCCCCCTCTTCTCTAGCTCTCTTTTATCTCCACTTACCTCCCTTCCTTTAACAGTCCATCCCTACCCTCCTCACCCTCTGTGAGCACCCTCCTCTCTTCTCATCACTCTCCTTACCAGCTCTCCTTCTCTCCTTCTCTTATCCACCCACTCCCATTTTCACTGGTTAGGGTTAGCACCTCACTTGAACTTAAAACTTAAAACCTCACTGTGGCCTACTTTCCCAACCCTACCTACCCTAGCTTGGCATGCTGCTTACCTTTACTTCAAGACTCCTTCCCTTTAAGCCATGTGAGAGTGTGCTAGTTCACTATCCTCTTAATACTAATGCATAAGTTTTTTTTCTTTTTCCTCAGCCCAGTTTTTGTGTCAAAAGGCCTCTCTGAACAATTTATTTCTCCCCATGTTATTTTTTTTGCTCCTTCCTCAATATTATTTTTGTCCCATCTCTTGGAAATGTTCCAATCTTTCTGGACTGCTACTCAATGCAACTTTAATTAAAATTACATTATCAATGGTGCGATTTTAATGGAATTTCTGTTACATTTTTGTTAACCATGAAATTAAATTAATTGTTATGTACAGGATGCCAATGAGAATGATTTCTCTTTGACGGAAGTAAACTTAACTCAAGGAGGTAACATATCTCATTTAATGGTGATTTTGCTAAAATTATTCTTCATACAATAATGTGATAATGGACATTTGCTGTATTTATTATCTCAATACTGCATAGAACTCCATGCAGTGCATTTATTTTCAAACTTGGCACTGTTGATTATTAACCTGCTGGTTGACATCTCTTTTATTCCTATGGAATTAACAGTCCATGAACGAAGAATGGAACACAATGACTGTCCATGGAAGTCCTTGATGGATATTAGAAAAGTAAGGTTTATTTATTAGTCAGTAGAACTTTGAAATGCATGTTATTTTCAGCTTTTGTACCAAGTAAATAAGCTCTCAAACTTTGTTGATGCTACAGCTATTAGTTAGTACCTATAATACTTTACTTCTTAAGGTCTCTATGTAAATGATATCTTACTCCAACAATTTGTTTTAATCCTTACCTCAAGTTGTCTCCACTCCTTTGTTTTGGACTCCCCCAACCTTCTTCGGTTTTTATTTTTGTTTTTTTGTTTTGTTTTTGTTTTTGTTTTTATTTTTTATTGTTTGTTTTAACCCTCCAACCCGTCGGAGTGACTAGCATCTAATTTCTCCTCACAGTATCACACCTGAATCAAACATTAAGGTTATGAGAATAATGGAAATGATCAACAAATTCCGGAGCTCTTGATTGTTAAGCAAAATCTCCTTGTCATGGAGAATATGCATACTGATCTTAGGGTGTAAAGGGTTAATTATTTGGATGAGATGCTCCTCTGTCTTTTTATCTCCAAGTTTTCTTCTTGTAAAGTTACAGCCATTGGAAAATATGGTGGTGAGGTGGCCACAACTTTGCTCTCAATAGTTTCATGTCTCCACTCCTATTTTGTCTTCAACTTTCTTTGATAACTGCAAAGTGATTTTTAACAATAAATTATAGATCTTGTATTCATCTGAAGATGTTGGATTCGCTGTAAAAGTTAATGTATTTCTTTTCTTTGCAGAAGTCTGTAAGGAAAATGAAACTCACAAGATTCTACCTGAGGCGAAACTTAGAACCCTTGGGCAGTGTATGTATATGCGTTGGTAGTCTCCCAGTTGGCCTCGACACGAGTAAATACAAAACTTTGATTGGCGACGTTCTAGGAGAAAGTGAGTTCTGTTTTCTTTGTTTGTCAGATGCTTCTAAACAAGTATCTTTGTTTTACGAGAGACTAATGTATGTTTCCTGAGTCCTCGTTCCCCTGACGAGCTGCCACGTCCATTCGGCTATGTAAGAGTGACGGAGGCCCTGGTAACAAGATTGACGACACCTCGGCAACCTACTAGTTTGCGCATTAAAATATGCAGAGGGAGGCTGTGGTTGTTCTCATCTTTTTTATTGGATTTCATTTCACGGTTTGTGTGTAATTGTTTTGCAGCCATGGAATTTTGTGAGGTGAAAAGTGTGTTTTCTAGTTATGGTGAGTTACTAGTAATCCTAAAGCTCAGTTCATGTATTTAATTATTAAAGCACATTATTATATCGCTGTTAGTGCCCGTAGGAAATATGAAGCGAATTCTGTGTTCTGATTGGCTTTGATCCTGCGAAATGTTTTGCTTGTTTGTTGGTTTGCAAGAAAGCGGGATAAGCTCTGGTTAACGAAGCATTTGGCCCGAGTGTATCCTACACCCTGTGCATCCGTTATTTTCTGAGCTTGAAGTCAACATGGCTTGAGAAAGGACAAGTCCCTTTTTCTGTATCATTTAGTAGCCGTGAGTTTCCTCGTTTTGACTGACTGCAATGCGTGCTTTGCAATTCCATTGCAGCTGCCTGGTGACGTATGAGGCTGCCTAAAAATAACGCAGCATCTCAACCGGCTACAATTCATTTTACAAGAAGTTTTACTCTTTTGAGTAAGGGAGGCAAACCTGCGCGGGCATAGCCCCTTTTGCCAATCAGAAAATAAGATTTACGCAATAATGCTCGATCGCACAGCTGGTCACAGGACAGAAATAGCTGAAAGCTTTGTTTTTGTTTTGTTTTGTCGGTTTTTTTACTGTTAATTACGTTACCTATTGTTGACATTGTAACTCTTTGCAGGTATGGTGTTTGTGTTTTTTCCTGCTGCTGACACAGCAGCGGATGCTGTGAATAAATTTAAAAGCTCCACCGTGGACAACAAAGAGCTGTTCGTGAGAGTCTTACCCAGCATTCATGTAAGTAGCCGCAAATGCAATAGCAAAGTCTTTCTCCACAGCATTTTTTAGAAGTACTTTAAAAAAACAAATGAATAGATAAAAATCGACCTGAATCAATATTTCTTTTTTTCGCATATCGTCATTCTCTTCTTACAGTAAAGGAGTTATGCTTATTCTATCTTCTGTTTCTTCCAATAGCCTGGACTGTTTCCCCCTGGAAGCCAACCTCTTCTAGTACTGGTAAACTCCAAAAGTGGTGGTGGTCAGGGGGCCGACATGTTAGCAGCTTTCCAGAGGCTGCTCAACCCTTATCAAGTGTACAGCCTCTTAGAGGGAGGCCCATTATTAGGGTATGTTAAACTTCCCCCCTCCATAGCTAGAAAACTGTATGTCGAGACGAGTTCCCACCCGAAATCGGTGAGGTTACAAGAAAGTTGCTCGCTTAGTAGGAACTATTTCCTTAGACTTTTGTGTCCACGAGAATTAACTGAGGCCGAGCTAATAGAGTCATAGTACAGGTATGGATAGGTGCAGAATCTTTCTAGCGCAGATCGCACTCTTTAAAAGACCATACGCATATTTACATGAGATAACCCAATATCACCCCCCAATATCACTCCCCCCTCAGCCTCGCTTTCAAAGTGCAGACTTGTGAATTGTAATAGGAAAGTATTTTGCACATAGAACAAATAAGGAAACGGCAAAGATTGATGAAACATTTTTTAGTCCAAAAAAGGCCTGGGGGTTAGTTTTCCGCATATGACGTCGTCCTGCAGAGGATCGATTTCTATTTTGTCGTATAGGCTGCTTCCTAAAGTAATCATTGAGAGCTATTCTATACTCAAAACTACGAGCCTTGTCTTCTTCTGTCAGCTTTGTCCCATCATCTTTAAATTGCTGAATATCTGAAATATAAATCGATTTTTATCTTTTTTTTAGATTTTATGCTTTCAGATCTATTCCTGATTTTCGTGTCTTGATCTGTGGTGGTGATGGCACAGTTGGCTGGGTGCTGTCATGTTTGGATGATGTTGTTCAAGAGATGAAGTGTAAACTACCTGCATCAGCAGTTCTTCCTCTTGGCACTGGTAAGTGGATTGTTACAAATTATTCCTGTTCCCCACGATTTAGAGCAAATTTATTTCCAGAGTCAAAAGTACCTTGGGTGGGTACGTTTTGTTTTTCTGCGATATGTCATAGATTTCAAGACTAAACTTGGTCAATGGGATGAAAATCTGAAACTAATCATGACTTAGTCATTCGCGTTTTCAAGGCAATAGAGACCCAAGAAAGTCATGCAAATTTCCACTTTTTAGGCCTGAAAAGTTCGCAGTATTTGCAAGTAAATCAAGTAGCATTCATTACTGAAAGTCTGGAACTCTATACTGTAATTATATGGGCATTTTCAAGTTACGATGAATAGCAGAGGTTTAAATTAGTTGAAAAACCGTTGTAGCGTATTTTGAAAAGCTGCCGTTTCGGGTGGTATGGCAAAGTGAAAAGAGAATGGGTGGAAAATTGAATGAGACTCTCGTACGAATGGATCTCTCTCGTAATTTCTATAGTAGCAAGGTAATGAGTGGGAAATTGAATGAGATTCCCAGCTAACATGTATTCATCTCTCTCGTGATTTCTATAGCAGCTAGAAAATGAGTGGGAAATTGAACGAGATTCTCAATTTACAGGTAACGATCTCTCTCGTGTTCTCCATTGGGGAGGTGGTTACTCTGGTGGCGAGAGTCCTGTATCGCTTCTCATGGCCATTGATCAGGCACACGAAGTGTTTCTTGATAGATGGTGTGTCATGTTTGATTCAGCGGACACTAATGTTCCAGAAACAATGTCAAACGACAGCGCGCTTGGCTCGATGGGAGGAAGAGAAGACGATCCTAGTATTTTTACCATGAATAATTACTTTGGCATCGGAATTGGAGCTGAGCTTTGTTTAGATTTTCATCTTCAGAGGGAGGAAGCACCTGATAAATTCCATAGCAGGTGAGGATACAAAGGAGTAAATTTACAGGTTACAAAATTAGTCGTAGTCACTATGCGGCATTCGATTGAAGAAAAAGAGTGTTGATTGCGAAAGCCATTGGATGGTAACAAAGGTTCCATAGTCTTCTGAGATGTACTGTTGTTTCATCTTTACTGCGTTTAATGTGCTCAAACTCCGGATAAATATTAACCTCCGTTGAAAGCTCTTTTGAAAAGGGATAGGTTGAAAAACCCCCGACTTTGTGTTTTGCAATTTACTGTTAGTGCGACTGTGTTTAATCTCTAGTTCCCGCCTTTTTTTTGGTTTCTTTTTGTTTCAGGCTTCATAACAAAGGAGTTTACTTTAGAGCAGGTATAAAGAAAATGGTCAAAGGCTACTCGCGGACGTTTACTCAAGAGGTCGAAATAGAGGTGATTAATCTGTAGAACGATGGTATTGAATGGCTGATCACAATAAAAGGGGTGTACCGCTGACTATAAGACCTCTTATTGCCTTTTGTTTACCCTGCAAGCGGGCTCATGTTTGGGTTTCACCATACTGCCCCTTTTCGGGCACAGCCGCCTATTTTACCATCGACAGCTGCCTATAGAAAAAGGTTATTGAAACCCCTGTATCAGAATTAACTTTCTTAGCATCGAGTGTTGGTCCAAATTATCATCGTCTGTCAGTTGTATTCAACTCTTAATGATTGCATGTATATCAGTTGCACAATTTTTTATTTCATGCCCCAATCACACCTGAGCGTTTTGTTTTGGCGTTTTGCGGTGCTTGTTTGCCTTTCGTCCTCTTTAACTTTCTAGAGACCAGTATCTTATTTACTTCCTTTTCGCTGCAGATTGATGGCAAAAAACTTGACTTACCAACACTAGAAGGAATTGTAATTCTGAACATAGGCAGGTAAGTAAAAGCTGGAAATTGAGGTCAATCTAATTAATTCGAATTAATTTTTCAGTGGTTAGATTTTCAATTTAATTGTAGGAAAATCGCTGCACATCGGCTTCAACAAGTAATTTTAAGCTGCACAGTTTTTATGCCCGGTGAAAGTATGATTCGTGTAGGTCAACATTATTTGTTTCATATAATCATGATCTGATTCCTTTACGGGAACGAACAACCTTTCAAAATTTGTCTCACTCACATCACGTGGCTTCGCAGCAGTTCCCAACTGTTATCTGGGAGGCCCGGGTTCGATTCTAGTCGAAGTCTGAATTTTTAAGGCTTCTTTTCTGAGATTGCTTTGATAGCAGCTGACCTGCGATTATCACTTCGTTACTTGTAAAGTCTTTTATTCTTTTGTATAAATTTTGCGCTTTAACTTTTTTTTTTAAAATTTGTTTTCCGGCCAGTTGGGGAGCAGGCACAGATGCATGGGGACCAGACAAAGAAGATGTATGTAGTACTTCATGAATTTAGTGGGATATCTGCTCATATTCTTAGCACCAAACAACTGATAAAATAACCATGACATTTTGTCCCTAGAAGATGAAGTCTGGAAAAGACTCAAAGATTCAGCGCATTAGCTATATAGAAGCCAATAAGTGCGAAGAGTAGACTTGTCCAAACAGCTAATAGCGCGGGAAGTAGCAAATGACCAAACCACTGTTGGTTTTAGTTATGCACGTGATTGGTTCAGAGAGTGGCTTGAATTATCTGGACCAATCGCAAAGCGAAGTTAAACGAAATAAATGCAATCCCGGATTCCTTTTCCACACACAATTGAAATTGCTTGAATCTTTTTGCAGGGTCATGCCTCAGCTTGTCACTGTGACGGTCTTGTCGAGGTGGTTGGACTTCAGGGAGTAATGCACCTGGTGAGTCAGAATCACCACCATCTTTACCCTTCACGCCCTAACATCAGTAGGCATATGCACCATACTGTTCTCTCCAATCTGCTCCGCGTATTTTTTTCTACAACTGCCACAATTTTTGTATCCTGCCTTTTCCGTTCTTCTTAAATATTTGCATAAGAAACGTTTTTATTTAGCAATAAAAATGGTGCCTTAGTTCTTAATTGAGACGAATTCTTTATTAAAAGGGTCAGATTCAAAGTGGAATCAGGACTGGTATTCGGCTAGCACAGGGAGCCCAGGTATAGATGTTTGGTTGTAATCCAGTAAATAACATAATGAAGCCATAAGTTGATTATCCTCGTACTATTCTCTTGTAATTTCTGTTTTTCACGTTACTATGTTCCCACCAGTGGCGTAGCGTCATTTTTTTCTGCATATTTACTTTATAAAATCAGTTGATAAAAAAACTATCATGTAATACCACCCCTTCCCTTCCCCCTCCCCTCCCCCCCCCCCCCCACACCGACGCAGAACCACAATTTCTTTAGAAATTTACCCACCTCGTTCATCCGCTTCAATGCTTTTTTTTCTAATTGATGACAATTATTATTACTTCGTTACAGATCAACATCAAATTAAAATCAGAGATGCCCGTACAAATAGATGGTGAACCTTGGATGCAGCCTCCTGGAAATGTGATTGTACGGCCCATACTAACACAGGTATTTACTGTGTAACGACGCTGTAAAAGATTACCGTTTGGGGAAAATGAAAGGCTTGTGATTGGACTCGCATATCTCAGTGTTAAAAATGCACCCAGAACATTTCGAAAAATCAATTTAGTTTTATCTTTTTACCTGAGAAACTTTTTTATTATTTTTTTTTGTCAACATTTACATCCAAGAATTCAATAAAACGTATATAACCGGACGACATTGGTTCAGAATTAAGAATATTTTGCTAGAACCCAAACGGCCATCGAACACTTCTAGAAATTTCATCGTAAGTTCACTTATTTTTTTCTTTAGGCGCTGATGCTATCGAAGAGGAAGGTTAAAGTAAAAAACAAAAGAAGACCCACAAGTTCGTCTCGCCCTCCTGCAAGCCCCAGCGCAACAAGAACTATTTTTTATGACGATTAAACACTTACCCCGGGCTTATGGCAGCCTAATTAGAAACCATACTGGATATTTTTTCCAGCTCTGATTTATACTTAACTTGGTAATCTTGTAAAGTTTCATCCAGTTAAGTATTGCTTTAGCCGAGAAAATGTAATTCGAAATTGTAAAGGAAATTACTGTCATTTGCATCGCTTTGGGTATACGCTGTATTGTAAACAGTGTAGACTAAAATTCCATCTTTTTAGTGCGTTAAATTGAACCAATTGTGAAACTCTACCAGCACGAAATGCATGCTGGTTGAGAAATCACACGAACATCACGTGCTCGTCATATAGGCTGAAACAAGGAGAGCGGCTCAGTCCTCACCATTCGAACCTCTTCAGTATACATTACCATTCGTGCTATTGGAGTCAATTTCTATCACCGGCCATGATTTGTTTATCGAAGTGGTATATAATGATTCTGAACTAGTCTCGGCCACATTCTATCTTTCCCCGTTCCGCCCGTAAATGCGCAAAGGCGTTGTAGTAGACGCTACGTGCTAACGAACCAAACTCGTAACCTGGTATTCCATAGTCGTATGTAGGAAAAAAAGGGTGGCGCGAGATTTCTAGACGAATCACAGTTTATTAAAGATTTCATGCTTAAGAAAAAAGTGAGAAGAATACGATTTACTAACGCAATTTCAGATAGGAATGAAAACACTTGAGAGTCGACGATACGCGTACCCTGGTGTTCCACAATCGTATATCAAAGGTGTGAACTAAAACGTTGAAATCTCTGTCTCGAGGTGGAGTTGAAAACTTAGCTTGTCCCGTCAATGGAGTTTTTACAGAAGACACCGGTGAATTTGAAGATAATATAAGTTCGAGTACATTTCAAAAGAATGTTGTATTTGTAATTATATGTAAAAAGTGGTTTAACTGCAGAAATATTCATTAACAAGCTAATATGCATGAACGCCTTCTATTGATTTACCTTTTCTCCATATGTTTCATTTATAAAATGATCAGTTCATGTAGATGTGATCCGCGTGAATTAAATTTGTGAGAAAACCTCTTTTTTTCGTCGTTAAAGGCATAGCTGGTGATAGGCTCGCGGTAAGAGGAGAGAAGAGTAAAAGAGAGCGAGCAAAAATCGGCGAGGTTCTGGGAAGGTATGACACCTTCCTTCATTTTAATTCGATTTTACTCTCACTTATCCCAAGTTTATGCCCGTCCTCACTGTGTCAGGCTTCCATAGGCAAGCTTAGCTGTGTAGCATGAGGAAGAGTGTAGAATGGAAGGGAAGATTTTCCGGTTTGCTTCTAGTGAGTTGTACAGACGTTAAGTTAGTTTCACTCAGGTTTGTGGCTCGATTTACTCAGGTTTAACTGAAGGTCTGTTTCAAGTGTGGTCATAATTAGCTGTGTATCTCTACATGTTACACCTTCGAGTCCTTCACTGGAAATATAACTTTGGAGCGTAAATTCTAGTCCCCCAATAAATTTAACCGCAATGGCAAATTATTGAATTTCTTAAGTTCGCTCAGCGGTTGACAAGAAGGAAATATCACAAGCAGTCACTAAGGACTAAAATTCATGACGAGTCAACACCTTAAAAGGCAGAACAAAGGGTGGTGCGAGACTTCTAAACCAATCACAGTGCAGTAAAGATTTCATATCTGAGGGTTTTTTAAATGCTTACCGTCACTCCCACCCATCCTTGGTGGAAGTCTTAGGATAGAAATGTAAAGCTTAAAAATGTTTCCTAACCTCCCGGAAATATATGTTTGTTACCCCTTTTTTTACATCGGGTATAACCAAAAACCTCCAAGAGAGTCGCTTCAAGAAGATACATTATGGTTTTAAAAGAAAACAGCTCAGTTTCTGGGAAAAATTCAGACTGAATAACTCATTAAAACGAAAAGTTCAACATTATGAGAGATACAGAAAGCAATTTTGTATCAGTTTACTTGTCACAGGTCATTGTGGCACATAATCCACACTGTGGATGAACCCAAAGCGTGACTTAGAAACCTTGACAGGGTAAACTGAGAACGGACTCATGTGTAAGGTCATAAAGATGTTTTATTGAAGTCTTCGTTAACGTTTTACAGTAGATCTGGAACCCTTCTTCGTAACTCGGTGTTACTACCCTCAAAAAGCCACTCACACATTCAAGTTAATTTTTACTGTAGAAGCCATGTTAATGATCACGTTTGAACAAAGTTAAAAAAAAATACCACATACTACAATGAACTAGAATTCTCGTTGTGAGTTAAAAAAATCTAGAAATGGGCTACAAAATTAGATTTAAAAACACTACTAAATATCTAAGTTAGTGGTATTCTAAGACCTTTTTTCTTTTTTTGTCGATTTTCAGGTTAATGTTAATAATAATGTAAATTATGTAAAGAGGCAGGCTTCAGCCATGACAGAGGTCACTAATGACTATAATTCTCGCAAACGAGTTATAAAAACTCTAAGACAGGACCTATTTAAATTATTTTCATTCTGTAAAAACCTCTAACAAACGAACTCTGACCTTGTTTATTTCCTCTAACAATTCTAAACGTAGTTTGCATGCAAAGTACTCGCAAGCTTGTTGTGGAAGTGAACTATCAGATTGTTGTTGTACCAATTAATATCCTATATCTGACTTGTTACTCGTTACCACAACATCTTTCTAATTTCTTTTTTAAGGAATTTGCGTTCATAAAGAACGTAGTAACATAACGAAAATAGACGTCACTCTACCTTTTAGCAATCATTATGCTCTCATACGAGTTATAAAAATTCTAGAAATGAGCTAGTTAGGTCATTCAATATATTGTTAAATCTCTGATGCATGACGTTTCATCCAGTAATTGTTTCTTTTTTTGTGTGTGTGACATTTTTACCTTTTTTTTTTCAGCTAGAGATACTAACGAAATTAAACAACTCGACACGTACTCTGAATACTCGCCGGACGAGTTGTAGTAATGCTCGAACTATTCAGATTATTGTTGTACCGCCTAATGTCTACTAACTGTGGAAATCTTAACCGCAAGTCTAAGTTCTTTAATTTAATATACAACCCAAAATTAACGTCACTTTAACTCCTTATGACTTTAATGCTCGCGGATGAGTTCTAAAATGTTAAGAAATTAACTATTTAGATTACCAGCGTACCATCAAATATCTTGTAAGTGGACGTCCTCAACCCGTGCATTTGTCTTGATGTACAGGGCTTATACCCTGAGAAAGTTCAATTTTTGTTTCAAAATTTGCAAGAGTGATATGATAAAATTTAATGGTACAGGACTCTAGGCTGGCTACACCCCTGATATTGTTGTGCTCCGTTTTGAGCCATCCGACTTAACTGCGGTGTAGCAATCATGGTCTTTAGAAATACGCTAAAACTAACAGACTTAAAGTGTCAGGTAGATGTACATGTTACAAAAACAAACAAACAAACCAAAAACGGGAAAAAAAAAGCAAAAGAAAGATGAACTACCACGACACGCCTACTCAGATATTTGTTCCACTCCAACTATACTTAATTACCATAATATACCATAATTATTATAATTACCATAACTATACTTAATTACTAATTATTGTTAAAATTAAATCTAAAAAAAAGGGATTAAAAAGCAGATTTTTTTTTACTAAGATGTTACCATACGACCATACGTATTGATTACTAGAATTGTTTTTTCCCTTTTCTTTGAACTTTTTCTAGTTTTTCTCTAGCACTCGCGGTCTCCATACTAATGGCAATGTTTTTGGCTCTTGTAGACTGTCAGACGCAAAAGAAAAAAGCATGCTAATCAATGAATGCAAAAGTTAATTATCGATTAGTTGTTTGTTTGATATACTGACCCGACAATCAGTCAGTCTAGCATTAAATGTTTATATGTCTGCATTGAAGTGTATTGCAGCCATAATATAATCTAGTTAGTAATAACCATGCCCACTGGCCAGGTGGAGAGTCCGGAAAACAGTCAGGCAGATAATCAGCCCATCTGTCAGTCAGCCAGTAGTCATAGCTCAGGTAGTCAATTCAATTTGACGGCTTACCGGCCAGTTAGTCAGAAAGTCAAGTGACCAGACTGTCAGTGAGTAAGCTGGTCAGTGCTTTAAGGACAGAAGGCAGATATGAATATACAAGCATATACAGAGAGAGTACTCATCAGTGCGGCGTACTCGCCACCCAGAAGTTTTTTTTTTATTATAATTTTTCAAATCATACATCAACAAAAGCAGAGAAAAAAGTTGATCAATTTGAAAATGTTTTGGTACCCTTACTGCCAACAATGAAGGGGATAGCTGAAAAAAATTCGTAAGTGACTTTGAAAAAAGACAAACAGCATATTATAGCAATAAAAAAACAGACTTCCTTCTTCATCTCCAATAACTTCAATCATTACAGTTGCGGTGAAATCTCAAATTTGAATTTGGTTTGAATTAGCCAAGGATTTTAAAAATTTAGCATGGAGTTCACCCTACATCTCAAATATTACACGTATTCTATAAGATTAGAAAGATGCATGTAACAAAAAAAAAAACATTTTCTTTAGAGGGATTTGTTTTCCACAACCCTTTAGTCAGCGGTATTCAGTATTAAAGCAGACGTAATAAGCATTTACCTTGGTTCGAAAACAAAGAACTAAAGTCTGGTATCAAACACCTCTTCTTCCCCTGGATGGAATACGAAAAGAGATTGAAATACAATGCGCTCATTTTCTTTTAAGCGATAGAATAATAATTTTCACAAACACAGAAAAGAGGGCTGCCACTTATCAAAGCTCATTAAATTTTTGCATGTCTGTGTTGAGGTGTTTTGAAAACTGAGGTACACAACATCAAAGTAACCATGTCCTTTCAATGAGCTGGGGTAAGAGGCGTCTATGTTTTCTGTATCTGGGAAAATTATTTCTGTATCCATAAAAAACCCAAACAAACAAACTAGTTAAACGGCTTCATAAATTCATAAATGTTTGATTTTAGCATTGTATAAAAAGTAATGGCTCTTCGTTACGAGGAGGTATAATAATGCCCAGGTGGTGTCGTTTTTTTTGTTTTTTCTCAATGAAGTCACCTCCCGATATGAATTACGACCTTTCCACTAAGCACTTCAAGTGATCTTCAGCCAATTGAGTGGACTGATTATGCATCACCTTATAAAGCATGTGTGGACCAATTTGAATTTATCTCTTCTGATTTATAAAAAATGTTACCTTCCTCTGCGACAACCATGTCAGGCTCAGGCGCCTTCTCTTCTTCTTCAGCTTTTTTAGCTCCTTTAAAAAATGATTTATTTGATACTAAAAAAGTTAGTATACAGTGTTTGTACTTAGAAGTTGAAATCATTTATGGTTGGTGACCAATCAAAACCCATTATCTCCTTTACCTTTGTTACTGGACACCGAAATCTCTTCAACCTCCAACTGCTCCTCAGATTTACCAGCTGTGTGAAATCAGATTTATTATTAAAAGTTACGTTAGTTACATTTACAACGCAACTAAGTCTTAAGTCTTTGACGACAACAAACTTTCCAATAAGACTTTTTTAAATTCATCTACCCATTAGGTTTAGTAACTGAGAAAGGGTTCTGTACCTTACCGGAAATAGAGACCGAAAAGCTGCTCTCGTAAATTTTTTCATGTGACAGACTTAGAATCGTGATTTGATTGGTGATTAATCGTTAACATGATAACCCCAGTCTTATTGGTGTGACATACAAAACCATGCAATCAAGTATACCAAGTGCGACAGCTTGATAGCACCAGCCACCATTCGCTGTTTTTTTTAGAGTTACGAAATTTCCGAAAAAAATGAAATGAAAATTGAAAAGGTGTTTACCTTCCACAGTCTTTGAAGTGGCTGGTCTGATGTCAAAATCCTCCTGATAATCTGTTTTAAGGAACAAGTAGAGTAAAATGTTTCATGATACTTATGGTTCATGTGTTATTCTGCAATAAATATCTCTACAAATTTTATTTTAGGTACGTCAGAATTTCAGATGTATTCAATTATTTATTGATTTATGAAATAACACCGAGTTACAAAGCTCACATTTAAATCTGAAAGTTAATTTGGGCGCATGAAAATAGTTGCTGAAATAATATCTCTGCCAAATACAGTTGTTAAGACGCATTACCTTTTTTCATTTTGGCGATTCCTATGACCGTTTGTAAAAAGCGATTTGCAGTTGAAGTCACATTGGGCAACTGTGACTTTTGCAGTACAAGTACTTCTCTTAAATCAAGCGCCTGTCTACGCCTTCTTTTTATATTTCTTTCATAAATAAATTTTTACCTGAGGAAGATGGATTCGTATCCCCTTCACAGGCTTGTTCAATTGCTGTCAACAGAGCAAAGAATTATCTTTCTTCATACAATATAAGTGAAAACTGGAAGCAATGAAAGATCATTGTCAATATATATGTATCATTTATTAACTACAACCGTGTCATATGGGAGACGATGGTATCTTCCGTCCATAATACACTGTACAGGTTACCAATGTAAAGGGATGGGGATATCATGAATGGAGGTCTTAAAAAGTGCATATGGCAATTTATCACCAGAATGTCTGGAGGTAACTTATCAACCAAAAGTAATATAACCTAATTTCGTCGCATTATTGTCATATGGGAAACCATTCCTTAATCTATCCTTTCTCAAAATGCACCTAGAGAAATTGTCAGAGCAGAAAAGGAATGCTATGGTTTCTATAGGTATTTCAATTTGAGAGGACTAATATTTGCTAGGTTAATTGATTAAACTATACATACCTGCCAAGGGAGTTGGATTGCAAAGTCAATTACAGCTTTATCGTTAGCATCAAAACTCTTATATTTATTAACTGACCTGGTTGCGGTGCAGGCAATTCAGGGGCTTCCACTTCTGGGGTTTCGTTGTATTCCAATACCTGCATTTCAATTTGCTCTCCTACGGGAAAGAAAATGAAAAACAGGAATTAAGTTTAAATTCTTTCTTAAAATGCACCTACAGAAATTATCAGAGCAGAAAAGGAATGCTATGGTTTCTATATGTATTTCAATTTGAGAGGACTAATATTTGCTAGGTTAATTGATTAAACTATAGATACCTGCCAAGAGTTTTGGATTGCAAAGTCAATTACAGCTTTATCGTTAGCATCAAAACTCTTATATTTATTAACTGACCTGGTTGCGGTGTAGGCAATTCAGGGGCTTCCACTTCTGGGACTTCGTTGTGTTCCAATACCTGCATTTCAATTTGCTCTCCTACGGGAAAGAAAATGAAAAGCAGGAATTAAGTATCTATCCTTTCTTAAAATGCACCTACAGAAATTATCAGAGCAGAAAAGGAATGCTATGGTTTCTATAGGTATTTCAATTTGAGAGAACTAATATTTGTTAGGTTAATTGATTAAACTATAGATACCTGCCAAGAGTTTTGGATTGCAAAGTCAATTAGCTTTATCGTTAGCATCAAAACTCTTATATTTCTTAACTGACCTGGTTGCGGTGCAGGTAATTCAGGGGCTTCCACTTCTGGGATTTCGTTGTGTTCCAATACCTGCATTTCAATTTGCTCTCCTACGGGAAAGAAAATGAAAAAAGGAATTAAGTATAGAAAAGAGAAAGGAAAGAAAAGTATCATACAGAGAACCCTACAAAGGCGTGGAGGAGATATTTCGTATGTGACTACACTAAGAAGCACTCTATTTTTACCCTCTTCGACGTTAGCATGTTCATCTCCATTTCCAATCTGTCCCTGCTGATCATTATCTGCTTCTTTCATATGAGAAAATAACACCAATTAAAAACTTAATGGCCATTGTCAGGTTTATATAAAAAAAGCATTCTACAATTCAGAATCTTAACCTTATGATTTAAGACAGAAGTAAAGCAATTCATACTTTGAGAATTGTTTGCAGAATGAGTTTTGACTGGCATGCTATTTTAAAAATCTATCGCAAATGGCATCCATTTGTCTCAATGTTCCCTAATAGTTTAGTTTTAGAGATACTAGCCTTCAAAAATCGAACTGAAAGCATGATTTCCACCATTAAAATTGATGATTTAATACATTGATGCCCTCTCTATTTAGGATCACTCTTGCTTTCTCTTTTACGTATGCTACAACTTTACATATTGTAATTTGTACATTTGTGGTTTCAATAATTTGCTCAGTTTCTTTTTCGAAAAAAAAATACATGTGTTTTCTACGATTTCATGCCAGTTCTATCCTATTCCCCCTCGAAAGCCTTGGAGTAAAAATCACATAAGTTACTTAAAGAAAACTGGGTTGCTCATACTCAATTTGATAAAAGTTAAAGTTTCTTCATTTCAAGGTTTGAAATATAATTATTGTTATCGTGGTATTTTTCAATGGAACTTAAAACTGTACCTTCTTGATTTTGTCCTCTGCTGAAAATAGATCGAACATTGGACCACAACTTCCTCAGTTTTGCTTTCAACACAGGCTGAACCTAGACATTCAAAATATATTGAATAGTTTACGTTAAGACTTTCAAGTAACGTATTTAGAAGTCACGTTGGTCTCTATGGCTAAAGTCAAAGGCGGAGAAGCTAAAAAAATCTGTCCGATCATTTACTTTTTCATGCTTGTTTTGTATGTCAATCGTTACAATTACAAAATTGAGTTGCCAGCCTGCTCTGACACGAAACCAAATTTGAACATAACGGTAGGTGCTATTCCAAAGTAACAAAAAAGAGAAACATGTTACCTGTGGAGTAGAAAGCGTATACAGCAATGGGTTGATGGCTGAATTTATCGGCAGAGCGAACACTGCAATCCACACTGCCAGATCACCAGGTGGATCAAATGTTTTCTCGACGTGGGAACGGATGCCGATAGCAATGATTGGCATCCAACACAAGAGATCGGTTAGAATAATGAAGAAGACTCTTTTGGCAAGTGCTCTTTCTCTTTTGGCCTGAGCACTTTGTGCTCTTGCTCGTATTTCACGAACAGTTCCATGTGCACCAAGCTGTCTGCTTGACGACCATGATTTCCACAAGATGGCAATATAAGCAACCATGATGAAGATGAATAGGGAAAAATTCAAAACGATAAAGATGGAAGTGGAGTATTCCCAGCCTTCTTGTAATTCAGGGGAAAGCTGCAGGGGCAGGCACACTACATTATTGCCGTAATACCTCTCACTGAAATAGTGCATTCCGGTCAAGGGAAGGAATGCCATAACGCCTCCCACCAGCCAGATAACCACGCACATTATACGGATCTGCCTTGGGGTAATTTTTGCAAAGGTGTAAGGAAACACGATGTTCTTGAGTCTGTCCAATGCGATCAGAGAAATCATCATCACTGACACTTCACTTGAAAAGACAGACATGGCACCATTGAAATGGCAAAACCAACCGGTGCGCCACTCATAGTCATGCAGGTAGTATTCCCCTGACCATTGCAGGTCTTTTATGCCAATAATGATAAGGTATATTCCCATGATGCCGTCAGATACACCCAGATTCACCAACATGATAGACTGTACCACATTGTTATCAGGGTAGAAATACTGCCACCCAATTACGAATAAAGACCCTAGCAACGAGAGAAGACCGACAATCCAAAGAGTTCTCCTTGGAGCATGGTGGCGGAACATGGAGCGGCAGCTTGCGAAATTGTCATTGAAGGAGTATTCGCAATCAGCATCCTGCCTGAAAAGATCGAGATGGCAGCACATCAGGTTGGTGTCCAAAGTTCTGGAATTCGAAAAAAAAAGAAAAAAATTAAGAAATAACACTATTATTGCATCATTGAAATCCCTTAATAATCATTAATTGATGAATAACATAGACTATTATTAAAAGAATTGTTTGAAGGGATGAGTGAAGGAAAGGATCGTCATGGAATCTTACACTCTGATGATGTGCGTCAAATGCTTGAAAAAGCCTTTGGGGAGCTCGGCCATCAGGTTGTAATGCATGAACCTGTGATTTAAAATAATCATAATGTGAATTTTAAGTTGGTTTATATCATAAATAACCTAAAAAAGTGAATTTCAATAATAAGATTCATTAAGTTAATGTTAATGTTCAAATTGACTGTCCAAAAAGACAAAATCAGGAACCTAGCTAAGGATCTTCAGTACGGACCCTAGCTTGATGTTTTCTCAAAGATTCTTTCAAAAGTAGTCATTTAGCCTAAGATAAGTCTCGTCTTGCTTTCTTGGAAATTTTTGATCGCTACTGATTTAATGGACGTGGCAGCCCATTCGGTTGAGGTCGTTCGATGCACATCTTTCCGGACTCTTCCAGGGAAAAAATTCCTTTAGTATATTTATGTTATTTTCCAAAATTACTTTGCACGAATCTTTTCTTTGAGAAGACGAAATCAAAAGAATGTTATCTGATTTCAATATATGCAACTAAGTTTAGTTGCCTAGATAAACATCTGTCATTTGCAGTAAACTTACAACATTCGCAATTCGTGGGCATAGTTAAAAGTCATGCTGGTAACGTTTTGTATCCTATTGCCGAAGATATTCCTGAAACGAAGAACGTAACTATTTACAACTAACACCAAAACGGGGACTTGCAGCAGTCACATTCCTCATTCTAATAAATTCTCATGGAATTCCAGTTAAGACTTCATAGATCTCTACAATGTTTGTTTCCGCTTTTTCATAATATCCACATAGGTGCACGAAAAGTATGTTATATAAAGGCACATTTTTAGTGCAATATAAATTAAAAAAAAACATTGCTTTGTTGAGGAAGATAACTGGCACCACCCCTGTTCTACATCGTGGTAAATTTGTAGACAAAAATCTCAGATTTTGAACGCTGATATCGTATTCATTCTATCACTTCAAATATTCTGGAATGTTTTGTATGTGATTAACTGTACTCACAGAGATCTGAGCTTTTTAACGCCCTTGAAAATTTTATCAGGCAGAGCCTCGATTTTGTTCTCCGAGAGATATCTTAAACAAAGGATACGGATAAGGAAATAAATATTGAAGTGCAGTAACATAATATGATTGGGTAAGGCAAATTTTATTTGAGCAATGACGGAGTTAACAGTAAAAAAATATTACTGTATACGGTTTGAGATTCAGGTCATTATGGAAAATGGTTTAAACTCTAAATGCACTTACAGATCTAATAGCTCCACCAAGCCCTGGAACTGATCTTCATGAAGCTTCTTAATTTTGTTGTACTCCATTTTCCTGAAGAAAGCATTATGTGCAGTTTAGAATGAAATGTGTAGTGGTATCTTTAGCTCTACTTTTTTTTTGTAAGATTTGCGGTTAAGGCAGGGAATGGCAACGTTTTCCAGTAAAATAGCTCCCAGTCTTTATATCGTAATGATCAAAGAACACATTAGACTTATCTATAGTGATCTCAAGATTAAGCGCGAAACTCTCAAGTTCATTCTCTATTACAAATTACAAAATTAGTGCCAGGGTAGTTTGATGTGGCAATACAACAAATTCTTAGATATTGTCAACTCGGATAAAAAGGAAACAAAGCAACCTTTGCCTTCCAGAAGTAATTTACAATGTAAGTTGTCAATCACTGAGAAGCTTTTATAGTCACCAAGTGCTGTTATTTTCAAGAAAATCTTTTAAAACAATTATTAATATTTTGGGACGATATCAATCTTACTTACAGAAATTTTACCGCTCTTATGTTTTTGAAAGCATACGCTGGCAGATTTTCAAGTTCATTGTTTGATATATCCCTGAAAACAATTTTTACACAGTTACTTAAATTTCGCTTATGTTAGAGCTACCAACTAAAATCTGGGAATTGTTAAGGTTGCTATTTAATCAGAAGCTATTAAATTCTTACACATCAAAGTAACTTAACATTACTAACCGAAGCACAAGAAATACATAAGATAGCATCGTCTACTTCAATTAAAATTTGCAGATACGAGCTGGAAAACTTCATGATGTTTCAACTATGATGGCTGTGCTTTTAAAAAAATATTTTAAGAATGATCATTTGTTTCTGTCCAATTATTATCTCCTTGGTTAAATAACTAACTCACTTACAAATATGTCAGCTTGGAAAGGCTGTTAAAAAGTCCGTCTGGTAGACTCTTCAACTTGTTATTTGACAGATAGCTGATAGGAATGACGAAACAAGAAAATGCATTTTCATTAAGTCTGCAAACTGAAATTTATAGGTAAAAATACATAAAGATTCTGGTCATCAGAAACAACCAAAGAACAAAGAGAAGTACGTAGTGATACACATGCAATGTTTTGTCTAACAGTACAGAGAATATTCAAGAGTCACTTCATTCATTTAGTTTGGTCAATGTTTATGACAAAAAGCAATTGAAGGCCGCTGAAAACTTGAAATCTGTGTGCATACTGAACTCTTTTCCCCAACACTGGCAATGGCTGCCTCTTGGATCAATAATGAAATCATTAAGCTCGTGATCTAAGAAAATATGCCAACATGGTTCAAAACAGAAAAAGATAACCCATAATAACAACTCTGATATTCATAACATGCGTGAATTTCATTGTTGTATGTATGATCGTTGTCACTGAAATGTTAGTTCAGCAACAAACACAAAATTCTAGATGGTTCAATTTTAAAACGTGTTATAAGTGCAGATGGAAAGATTTTATAATCTGCAACTGGAAAAGATTTTCTTTCTATATGCTCTAATTAGAGAAAGGGACGAAAAGTATGATACTACCAGAATCTGTGTTAAAATACACTAGCAGTCATTTAACAAAAGAAAGGAAAATTTTACTAAGTGTTGGAACACTTTATGTAGTCATTGACTTAAAACAGGGGAAAGCTTGGATAAAATAACTTACAGTTCTTTCAAGCTTTTTAGATCTTGGAATAAATTAGGAGGCAATTCCGTGAAGTTGTTGTCTTGCAACCATCTGTGTTGAAATTAAAAAAATATATATGTGACCTGTATGTAAAATATGTTTAGTTTCATTAAAACAGTTATTTACCGAATCGTCTTTTGACCACTGAGTGGAAGGGAAGAAAAGAGAAAAAAAGAGAAAGGAAAAAAGTTAATTTGAAAAAAAGGAATAGACAAGGCGATAAGAGAGGGGAATGCTGCTGCGTTACAAAAACAGTTTTCTTTCTACAACAGTATTGATACAATAACTTACAGTTCCTCTAACATTGTCAAGTTTTTGAAGGCACTTCCATTCAACCCTTTCATGTCGTTGTCATTCAGGCGTCTGCGTTATTTACCATATAAAACTGACAATTAGTTTAAAGATCCACCAGAAGTTTATCTGCTTAGATAGGGGTACTACTGAAACCTTTCAGGGCTGTTGTCGAAGACAGTTACGGTTGCTTTGACTTGTGAGCAAAAGTCGGCATCACTGTCATTGAGCGAAGAGTTGTTTGTGCTAACTTCACCGTTAACTCATTTAACAACATAAGATTATAATTAAATTTGACATAGATATGGAAATTTGTTTATGATGGAAATTGGAATGATCTTTTTATTTAATGAAGGCACTTCTTGATGCCTTTTATACAGAGGACAGAATCTCATAAACGGCCAGTCCTGGACAAAGATCCAGAATGCAACAGTCGATATGTGATCTTCATGATTTTTCATATTAATTCTTGATTTACAAAGCGAGACGAATAATCTGATAAATTTAATAAAACAACGACAACAACAAAAAGCAGCTGGAGGCCTGTAGGACTGTTGTGCAGCTGGTCTGAGATTAGAGTTCTTATTCTGCAGGTGCGAAAGTTGACTAGTAGTGTTAATTAAAGGTGAACTTATTTTGTACTTAAACAGATACATATTATGAATGAAATATTTGCAAATTTTGTCAATCTTATAAACGCTTGCATTGCATCACTAAGAATCTAGGAGCGCGGATCAGACAGAAAAAAAATGAGGTTACTTACAGAATCCTTAGCTGTGTGTTCTTGTCAAAGATTCCTGGAGGTAGGTGGTGCAATTGTATTTCAGACAAGTACCTATGAATTCAACGAACATTTAGCACATTAAATAAAGGCCAGAGCTGGGATGCATATAAAGTAATAAACCAGACGACTAGTGGAATAAACTCAGTTTTGAAATGCAGCCTGAGAATTGTGTAGACAACTCAAAATAATTATTATTGAGATTTTACCGTGAAATCAAAATGGTGCAGCCATGTACATGTGTTTTAATATTCTCACTTGTCAAGACGAGCAAGGTTTTGTCTGTCGTGCTTATCCTAACTCAGTTATATACCCTTTGACGGAGAAACAAGCTACTCATAAGGCCTCGAAACAATCCTCCAGCTACATCGGTCTAAGGCCACCTTTCGGGCCTTTTCCCATGATAGATGAACTGAAGCAGGCTTTCTTTTTTTTTTTGGCGGTTAATTTTACGATAATTTGTGGTTCCCCGTTTCCTTTCCGAATCTGTTGCTCCGAAAACATATAGAAAGGTTATCTTTCTGATTCTCGAATACACCATCGTATTTTCCTCCTCACATGATTCCGAAAGTTCTTGCGATATCTTGTCTTGTATTTTGATCCTATTTTCTTAAGAAATAAGTTTCATTTTGACCTGCAGATGAAAATCAAGTACAAAACTGATCTTCGCAGAAGCGGTTTTGCAATTGCACCTTACCTGCAGGGATCATTGCTTTGCTTGATTTTCATCCGCAAAATTTATTTCATCAAAAAATATGATAATATTCCTCTACGGGAAAGAAGAACCCTCCAAAAGGTGTTTTGATCTCAACGAGTGGCGTTTTAGCTCAGTTGGTTGAGGTACCCCACTAAATTTGGGGAGGCACGGGTTTGAATCTTGTTGAAGCCTGAATTTATCTTCGGGCTCATTATGCTTAGAATACTTATGCATAGAAAAAAGTACTATGTTTTGTAACAAATGCATAGAAAAAAGTTTCATTGTGGATATACCATTCAATTTTGAAATTAAATTTAGCTTGATAAATCCTCTATCATATCATGATGTGTATACTTATGGCGTCTATCAAAATTTAGGCTTTTGAATGCTTTGGAAACAATTTCTTCAAGAAGCAGATGAATTTACTAACAAAAGTAATCCCCCAAAGCAGTTAGGTAAGTTTAATTGCTTCTGAACACTCGCGTGTCAAAATGGCGGACACTAAGTTGAATACGTGACTGCGAGCTTTCAAAATTCCCGTCTCTTAAACAGTTTTAATTTGTCTTTTTTCCAAATAAATAGGAACCTGTAGAATTACTTAATTAACCTGAGAATGTCGTCATATGATCTGTTAGTCTCAGCGTATAATTATAATATCAGAGTGAAATATTCTTGTTTTTCAAACTAAAAGTGGTACCCAGACATTTCACATAAGAGTGAGTTGGCGTGTTTTAAAATACAAAGACAAATATTGTTTGATGTCCCTTAATAGAGGAAAAATTAACTTACAGCCAAATAAATTTAGTATTTATAGCGAAAATGTCAGATGGCAAACTCCTCAACGGGTTATCAGACAAGAACCTGAAAGATAAAAAAAAAAAAATTAGAAATGCAACTTGAACTTGTTAATAGTGGCCTTGTTTAAGCCGTCAGTTTGGCATTGTCAGGTAAAACATCGATATGCATAAGACATTTGTCATACTGATATAAAGAATAAAAAAAAATAAATGGTTATCCGATAAAACGCTCTCAACATAAATTGCCTCCTTTACATGTCAGAATGTGTCACTTAATTTACGTGAAAGACCTTTACGTTTACTCACGGTCAATCCTCATGGAATTACAAGATTATGATTATAAATATTGACACTGACACGGAGTCTACAAAGTAAAAACGTCGTACTTCTACCTTCTGTACTTCTAAAAGATTAAAATATAGCAAGTAATAATACAGATTTGCATGGATGCCGTGCTACAGATATAATGAAAGGAGAACTGACTGGAAAATTTGGACGGTTTATTAAAGTTTAAATTCTGTCAGCGATGACGCTTGACGCAAGTGGCGACGCAAGCTATTTCACAACACTGCATTGCCGTAACTAGAGCTTCACTTCAAAAATTCTGTGTGGAGAAGTGCAATTATGATCCCAGTATTTCTCAGATTATACGAAGGAAGTCGTTCCTTTCAATGAAATTGGACTTTAAATATTCTAAACTATTTATATTTTGACGTCTCTTCTTGTGCAAGTTAAACACCATAAGTGTCACTAGCAAGTACTTATGACTCTCATATCACAAAGATAAAGAAATAGGTAAATTAAGGAGTGTTCCACTGAACATTGACCTGACCCTGTTTCGATTTGTTGCATGGAGTTTAGAGATCGACGCTGTGTAATGATGCTTCATTGAATAGATTTCTTTCTCTGGTCTACTTGGTTTTCTTTAAAATGAGCTATGCCACTTTTTTGACCGAGGAAGCTTACCATTAGAAAACTTGTAAAAAGCGAAACTTAGAAATGTAGTATTTGACAAGGAGATTGTGTAAAAAAAATTAAATTAAATTAAAATGAAAAAAACCCAGAGATAGAAAGGAATTTTCGTTCAGAGCACTAACTTCAGAACATACTAACTTTAAAATAGATGTCATAAGTTTTCTTTGATAATTTGCAGAACGAGCAAGATTAAAAGATCCAAAAAATTTAAAGATTCGTAAAGTAGTGTTCAGCAGAAGTGAGAACAGGGACGTAACACGGGGGTAGGAGGGTGGTGTCTGAGGATGCACTTGACCCACACCCATACCCCATTTTACTTGCAGAGGAAATAAATAACATGTTTACGAAAATTAAACATTCCTACTTTGTAGCTGATATTTATTTGGAGCCAAGACAACGCCGCTCGTATCTGCTGGTTTTTTTTCACTAATGCGCGATGGATTTGACGCGTTCCTTAGACAAAAATAAAACAGAGTCCAAACTTACAAATATTCAAGCTCGGTGTTGCTACTGAAAATGCCTGATGGTAATTTCCTCAACTCGTTGCTTTCCAGCAACCTACCAAAAGTAATAGAAAGAGGGTGTCGGGTGTTGAAAATGTCGTATTTTTCTTAATTTTCTTATCTTCTAACAAAATCACATGTCCAAGAACCGATGTCTTCTTTTCAGAAATAGATAAGGAGACCTAGGGTAGCGTTACGAATTAAAATCTGGCTCAAAACCAATTGAGACCCCCTTTTTTTTTTTAAGCACGAGAAACAACTGAATGCCTTACATATACCTTTTCTCCCTCCTTTCATTGCCCAGCGATGCAATACGTAAGGCTTGTATTTCAGAATAGTCTTCATCATGAACCAGGCGACATCGACTGCATGGAGGGGAGGGTAATATACCGCGACACAAATTATCTGGATAGTTTTGTTTAAGTTTACATACACAGTGTCTTCAGCACAAGTGATAACGCCATGTTCAAACTAATTTTAAATTGTTAAAAATTTCAAATTGTTTTCCACTGAGACTCTTATAAACTTTTCTTAGATAATTACAGTTAACAATCTTTATCCACGTGATGTCACGTGAGGAAGCCCGTGAAGAGAGTGGTGTTCAAGGTTAGAAACCAACATTTTAAGCATATTAATGGAAGCGGAAAAATTATGCCTCAGAGAAAGATTGAATAATGTATGTTACGAGTGACGAAGGACTGTTGTCAGTCGCGGCGGACTGTTCTAGAAAAGAGAAATGGAGAAATCTTTGTCAGTCACCCAAAGCCAAATGTTTGTCATCTCATTAATCGACCGAACGCCGACATATCGCAGCACGGTTATTTGTATCGAAATATCTGTTTCAATAACAATTGTTTTGTTTTAGGTGTTGATAAAACTTTCTTAAGTACTGTCCGGTCATATCTGTTTTGATATAATCCTACGTGTCGCAAAAACATTTGAACAGCATCACATAAGAGGCTTAATGAGGTTTGAAGATACGCTCGTTTTGTACCCCAAAATTAAGTCATTTCACCATATTAGGGCACTGGGAAGCAAAAGTGTGAATAAATACTAGAAATATTGCATTCTCCAGTGGCTCTAATAGATCCTGGATGTCGGGCAGTGTTCTTAGAAAGTAAGTCCAGCGATGTTTCAAGCCGAAGGTGAAAGGCGTGGCATGCCTTTCGTTATATCTGAGGAAACTCTACGAATTGAACTATTTCACTGACCAAACGAGACACCTTCTCATTGACGAATTCCTCTCGTGAGCCGATCGCCGCTCTTTAATGGTTCTTCCCTTCCATTGTCATATTAATGCCTGTGTCCTTAGATATTTCTTTCACACTTTCTTTCTTGTCCCGCTTTGCGACAGTCCAGCACTTCTTGGCGTTTAAGAAATAGCCAAAATCTGGACCCAGGGTACTCAACATGTTCCGCCATCTCTTGATTTCTGTAGTGGAGCCTGCCCCACCCGCATCATTGGCGAACCAGCACTGCTTTGCTGTGGACCTCATCTGTAGACTCGTGGATAGAGGCTGGATGCTAAGAGCACAAAGGGCCGTACCGATCGGATCTCCCTTTGTTTTCCCTTCTTCTCAGTGGCGGAATCTCTTAACCGCCAGCGATAAGTTAGTAATTGTCACTACGTATTAGTCTCGAACGTACTTATAATGTTTACTTATGTTTTTATTGATTTTAGAATGGGTTCTTTGAGCATCACCATGCGTATATAAAAGCTGAGTTAGCATCCTTTTAGAGATGTTTTCTTTCTGATTTCGAGTGGCCATTTTTGAGTGACGTTTTTTGACTCTTAACCCTTGGCCCACCTTCGTTATTTTGTTGAGGTAACGTTTCATAGTTATGGGCAAAAAATACAAGAGAACATATATTTTCTCATGTTCTACCTGAGGTCCTGGAACATACCCGCTAACAAACTTTTTGTGCTTATGTTACTTAAAGAGTGGGATAATTTAAAATAATAACACAAAATGTCTCAACAGTTTTATTTGAAATAATGCACGTAAGACACACCGACAAAATGACTGCACATGCTTCATTACTCGTGCCTTTTGAGCGTTTAGGGCTACCATTCTTATTCCTTTGCAAACAAAGCTGATGCTGGTTTTACACCAAAAAAACAAACTTTTTCGCCAGGGAGTTAACCACCGAGGAGGCGATGACATAAAGAAGCGCTAAAGCCGGTGACACACCTGGCGATTTTATACGCCGATCACGGTGATCGGCGAAAATCGCCAATTGTGCTCGGTGTGGCGATTGCGATATTCGCCAATCCCCGCGATCGGGGTATAAAATCGCCGATATCTGGCATGTCAGATATCGGCGATTAAATTCGCCGGCATTCGCTGAGTCTGCCCGTTCCCGCGATTTTCTCGCCTTTTTACTCTGGAAGTCGGCAGTAAAACTAACCAATCAAGTTGGGCGATATTATCACATGATTTTTCAAAATGGAGAAAGGCATCGAAAATTGTTTCTGAACCGAAGGAAAAGAGGTAAATTTGACCACACTGTGGTCAGAAAAGCCATGCTTGTTTGATGTAACGTTGAGCGACTACGGTAATCGTCTCAAGAAAGACTCTGCGTTTCAATATAATAAATCCATGTCTTTGACCATACTTTCCCATTGTCCCACTTTTAAGAACGCTTCCTGAAGCGCTTTGGGTGCAAAATTATGGCAGCAGCCAACAATTTTTTCGCTTCGCTGTCACCATGCATTCTGTTTGTTTATATTGGTTCGCGCAATTTTTAAACGTCACCCTATGGAACCTGGGATGAAATGCCACATTGTCGCGATCGGCAAAAAAAATCGCCAAGTGTGTCAGCAGCTATATGTGGCGATCAAATTGGCTGCAATTGGCGCATAAAATCCCAAAGTGTGTCGCCGGCTTAAGGCAAAAGGTGCTACGAACTTTGTAGCCATATTAAGGATGCTCTTCTTCTGTTGATAAATCCACACCTGCTTCTGCAACATATATTTTTTTGTGACGTAGAAGGTTTTAAGGTTTTAGAAGGTTTTAGTGACGTAGACGGAAACTTTCCTGAAAACGTTAGTCTTGTCTGTTTTGGTTCGGGTTTCTCCTCGTGAAATGAAAACAGACAATGGGAATTTAAAAAATGCCGCCATTTTGCCTCGATAGTTATACTATGTAAACATTGTCGTTCCTATTCCTTTACGCGCGTAAAATTTCTCGTGTGTTACAAGCATGTACACTCATTTATCCGCTTTGTCTACACCGTGTGTTCATTTGAGCATGCGCAAATGAAAACGCTATGCTTTGGTTTAACAGGTAATTTGGTGTTATCAACTGACTTCAAATGGGTAAAGCCTTTACACTCCTTACGGTGGCCAATTTACGTGTTCAACTCAGTTGTTAACACTAAATTACCCTGTTATACTTTCCCACCAACGCAGCACCACAGTTTTTTTAGAAACTTACCCCCTTTATTCGTGTTTAGGTTTATATTGCCAGCTATTGTCATGATAATTATAAAATATGTATCCTGTTTAAAAAAAAATTGTCTGAGACTTTAAAAGAGGTGATTGAAAGGGAACCGGCATGTTATCCTCCCTTTCAGGCTTTATAAAGCATAATTTGCATGCTTTATAGTCAGTGATATATACTCTGTGTTTTTGAACTCTCGAGTGATGGATAGGTGAGGACTAGGCACATTATTTCCCCTTGGTGACCAATAACGTCAAAGATAGTGGTCCACAGTGAAGAAACCATGTTGAATATAGCTGGTTCTACATTATTTTTCAAAATATTTGAAATGAAAATACCCGAGGTTGTTTAACCACAAAATATCCATAAAAAATTCTCTCGGTATCAATTTTTTACACCTTTCTAATCCTGTTAATAGCCAAGAAGCCCTGGCATATTGAAGAAACTTCTCGGAAAAAAAAGCTCAGTAGAAGGACGTATGGCATCTTATTTTTCATTAAGTGTGGTCGCTTCGTAGGTTTAAAGCTTCCCGTATCCCAAAGTTTACTTGATCAGAAATACAATTGGTAGTGGGCCTGAACCTTCGAAGGAAACAGGAAAAGAAAAAACCCTTGAGAGTCTTCACGTGCAAACACTGTCGTGATGAGTGTATATCGGCATTATTGCTACTAAGCCCTAAGCCCTCGGAAAAAAAGACGCTTTAACCCTTTAACTCCCATGAATGACCAAGACAGAATTTCTCTTCAAAATATCCTTACAATATCAAGTACACATGTGATGAGAATAGAGAAAAAGATGATTTAGTAGATTATTAGTCGATCCAATGCCAAATTCTCCGCACTAACATCTTAAGGATTTATGGCAGACAGTGGAGAGAGTTAATGATGAGATCTTGCGAGCGAAAGGGTTAAAAACACTTGAAAGCTAGGGATTGGTGATAAGATCTTTCTTACTTCATAAAAAAATATCTTATGATTGATTATGGGCCGCTTACAAAATCTATCATTGACGGAAAAATAGTATGGGCTTTCTCATATTTCAAGGAGACGTCAAATGCGAGAACTTAAACATAGTTTGAATTCTGTTGAACGGTAAGTAATATCAGGGTCATTATGTCATTAGTTAAAGTATGATGGTCGTTTCAATTTAGTTTTCATCTCAGGAAACTAACGAATAAAAACGTTTCGCGCCTCAGACCTCACACCACAGGCTTACAATTACATCCATATTCTCACAGAAAATGGTAAAAAGACACAATTTTAACACTTTTGAAGAAGCTTAAATTAAAAAAAACTTACTGTGAATCTTTCGCACGAGTAAAGTCAGGCTCTATGTGTTCAATGTTTCCCTTTTTTCATATTTTGGGTGGTCTACAGGCAGCCATTCGATTATACTTATGCATAGTCCTGCGAGTAACTTGATGGCTTTTACAACCGTCGAGATCTAGTGTCTCCGGCTTCCACTACTTGGGTCTTGCCAGGTGTTGCAGCTTAGGAAAAGGTTAATTTTTCACGGTCACAGCACAATAAAAGAGCCGCAAATAGATGTTTAATTTTATTACATTGGAACCGCAACGAATATCACTGTATGACCAACACCGATGAAGAACAACCGTAGCTGCAGTTCAAGTTGTCTCCAGCATGAGTACCTTAATCACAAACACAGAACTTTAGCTCACAGAGGATCTTACTTGAAGGGCTAATGTTCTTTCGGGACATATGAAACAGCTCTACAAAAATGTGAATAAAATTTTTGAACTCAAAATCGAGTGCTTCCACTTTTTTCTACAGTATTTTCTCGTATTTTGCCGAATGGTTTCATTTAACCTTGGTTCATCATCCATTTACACCTCGCAAGCGTAGAGCGGTAAACTCTCGTAGTTGTTTATTTGATGTCGGTGCGCATAGAATGTACTTTAACTCTTTATCTTTCCCTAGCGTTGCATATAATCTTTTCTAGCCTTATAAATCATATAAAATCAAACATTGATCGCATTTCAATGACAGGAAGCTGGTGAAGAGTCTCAGGGTTAAGGATACCAAACAAAGGATACAACAAAGTGTGAAATAAATCCTGCAACCCCAGCAATAACTACATTTGGTAATGATAACAATGACATTTATAATAACAATTATGATACTACTATTATGTAGATATTATATTTTAATACTAATCTTCATGAAAAATCCATGTTTAAATGGCTACTTTTAAAAAGTCAATCAAAAGCTGATAAAATCTTAAATTTCACGGTCGTATTCTTTCCCTCTGTTGTCTGGACAGAGCAATAAGTGAATTAATGTGTGTCCCAGTGATTATTGACCTGACTCTGTTTCGATTTGTTGCATGGAGATCGACGTTGTGTGATGTTCCTTCATTGTATAGATTTCTTTCTCTGGTTTATTAGATTTTCTTTTCGACGAGCTATGCCACTGTTTGACCAAAGAAGCTTATCATGGGAAAACTTTTAAAAGGCGAAACTTGGGAGTGCAGTCTTTGACAAAGAGATTATACAATATAATAAACTACGATCAGAAAGGAAATTCTTTTTGAAAACACTAACTTCAGAACACATAAACTTCGGAATGCACTTTACAAGTTTTCTTTGATAATTTATATAGTGAGAAAAATTTGAAGATATATAAATGGGAATGGTATGTAGTGTTCAGCAGAAGTGAGGATAGGGATGTAGCATAGGGGGCAGGAATGTGGAGTCAAAGGGTGCATTTGACCTACACCACTACTCCATTGTACTTGCAGGGGAATAAATTTCCATGTTCATAAAAATAAAACATTCCTGCTTCGTAGCTGATTTCATTTGGAGCTAAGACATCGCTGCTCGTATCTGTTGTTATTTTTATCAATGCGTGATGGATTTAACGCGTTCCTTACATAAATAAGACAGACTCCAAACTTACAGCGATCTCAGCTTGGTGTTGTTACTGAAAATACCTGATGGTAATTTCTTCAACTGGTTGTTGTTCAACAACCTACCAAAAGTAACAGAAAGGGGTTTTAATTACATTGTGCTTATCAACATGGCGAGGGCACCGAAAATGACGTATAATTCAGTTATAATCTGCTAATAAAGTCATATTGTCTGATAACCGATGTCTTCTGTCCAGTTTTATATATAGAGACCTAAGATTGCACACTGTCATTTAGAGCAGTCCTCATTATAATCCAGGCGACATTGATTGCAGGGAGGGGGAGTTTAAGAAATACCAAGACACAAATTGCCTGAATAGTTTTTTTCAACTTTACATACACAGCGTCTTCACTTGTACCAGCACAAATGATAACGCCATATTTAAACCATTTTTCGCTAATCGAACTCTAGATTGACGTTGTGTGATGTTCCTTCACTGTATAGATTTCTTTCTCTGGTTTATTAGATTTTCTTTTCGACAAGCTACGCCATTGTTTGACCAAAGAAGCTTATCATGGGAAAACTTTTAAAAGGCGAAACTTGGGAGTGCAGTCTTTGACAAAGAGATTATACAATATAATAAACTACGATTAGAAAGGAAATTATTTTTGAAAACACTAACTTCAGAACACATTAAATTCGGAATGTGCTTCACAAGTTTTCTTTGATAATTTATATAGCGAGCAAAATATGAAGATATATAAATGGGAATGGTATGTAGTGTTCAGCAGAAGTGAGGGGAGAGTGTAGCACAGGGGATAGGAGGGTGGAGTCAGAGGGTGCATTTGACCTACACCACGGATCCATTGTACGTGCAGGGTAAAATAATTGGAATTGGTAAAAAAAAAACTGGTTGTTGTTCAAAAGCCTACCAAAAGTAATAGGGAGGGGTTTTGATTACATTGTGCTAGTCAACATGGTGCAGGCCCCGTGAATGCTCGAAAATGACATTTTTTTTAGAATTATAATCTGCTGACAAAGTCACATTGTCTAAAAACCGATGTCTTCTGCCCAGTTTTACATATTGAAATCTAAGGTTACACACTGTCATTTAGAGCATTCTTACAAGCTAGGTGACGTTGATTGCAGGGAGGGAGAGTTTAACATACCAAGACACAAATTGTCTGAATAATTTTTTTTAACTTTAGATACACAGTGTCCTCCCTGTGATTTTTATCTCTCAAAGGATGGATTTGTTATTGAAAGACTCCAAAAAATGATGTTATGCCTTAGTTTTCTTCTTGTCTCTCTAGGCCTCCCGCACTTATCGAAATAAGCACCTTTCTCCACTTTATAGTGAACATTTAGTTCTTTCACTGGTGTGTATTTGGGACTCTTAGATCCTCATGAACTTGTCAGATTGAATCAACTCTTGGGCGCAACAAGGTGCAACTGGGATGCTAGGATAAATTAGTAACCTGCGTACCTTAAATATGACAGGACTTTTTTTTATATGTCACATAGAGGTTAGAGACTTTGTGATGTCACTCCATTGATGGTCTATCGTTTATCTACGGAGTAACTAACAAACTCATTCTTGTCAGCAGATTCAAAAACAAAGTACAATTGAACGACACAACGAAGCGCCCTTCTCTTCGGTTGGCAAAAAATAGGCCTCTATTAGTGACCATCTCCCTCCTTTTCATAGAATGTTCATCAACTCTTTTTCTTTCCCTGGCGTTGCATTTTATTTTTTCTTGCCTCATTAAATCCTATCAAATCGAAATTTATCGCATTTCAATGGCAAGGCAGCCAGTGTTAAGGTTACCAAAGAAGGGCCCATTTTTTGGAAAAAAGCAACCATGGTAATAATAACAATGATAATGATGACAAAGATACAATTATGGTACTACTTTCGAGTACTATCATATTTGTTTCGTATTAAATGTCGAGAACTGTCCTTGATTATTGGTGCTTCTTCTTATTTTCATGTATATCTGTGGGTCTTTTGTGGCTCTAGGCTCTTATAGGACTTCGCATTTGGGTGGCAAACCCTGACATCAAAGAATTCTGATCATTGGTGCTCGTAGAGTCCACGTGCATGAATGACCAGCCTTGTGCTTTGTTAGATCCTCTGTTCAGCTGTTATATCATCCACTGGCCAGTGATGTAGTTTGACAGCAGCACGGAACTCCTGTTTAATCAGGTTGGCGCCCAATTCTCGGAAAGGAAGTAAATCTCAGAGTTCTTGCTTTCTCCAGTGGCTCTAGTAGATTCTAATGCCTCGGGCAGTGTTACCAGAAAGTGTGTCCACCGATTGACTGTGGCTGCGTCTGAGCGAACTCCGCCAATTACCCTACTTCACAGACCCAATCAGACACCTTCTCACTGACGAAATCCTCTTGCTACTTTCGTAAGCCTATGGCCGCGCCTCGTTGTGCCTTCCATTCTATTCATTTCTGCAGTATAACCTGTCCCGCCAGCATCATTGGGGAACTACGTCTGCTTTGCCGCAGACGCCACCTGTAGACACGTGATCATAGGCTGGACAGTAAGAACAAAAAGAGCCACAGCGATCAGATCTCCCTGAGTGATCCCTTCTTCTCAATGACAGGATCTTTTTACCGCCAATAATAATTTAATAATTGTCTTCACGTCTTAGCCACGAACTTACCTCTAACGTTTAATTCTAGTTTTTTTTTTATTTTGTTTTTGTCATCGGTCCTTTGAGCATCGCCACGCGCATATAAAAGTTGATTCAGCATCCCTTTCAAGTAATTTTCCCTTTGATTTCGAGTGGCCTTGACAACCAGGACCCCTTGATGTTTTTTGACTTTTGACCCTTGGCTCAAGCGAGACCGATATCCTAGTACCTTTGTAAGTTTGTTTTTAGGTCCTTTTCTACAGTTATGGGCAAACATTACAAAGGAACATATCTCCTTCATGTTCTACATGAGGCCCTAAAACACACCCGCTAACAGACTGATTTGTTCAAGATGCGATGTTTTCTCTTCCTGTTTCATATTAATGCCTTAAATAGATAATAAAGCTGCCCAAAAATGCAGAACTTGAACATTAGGAGTGAAGATTTGCTGCGATGATTGTGGCTTGGAACTGATGCATTTCTGGTGCTATCTGCTCTCATTTGTCTAGATTCTGTCGCTGTGTCTAGGCCTAAAGTCAGCTTAAATTCGACTGAAACAGAGGTTTAACTAGAGCTTCACTTCAAAAATTCTGTGTGGAGAAGTGCAATTATGATCCCAGTATTTCTCAGATTATACGAAGGAAGTCGTTCCTTTCAATAAAATTGGACTTTAAATATTCTAAACTATTCATATTTTGACGTCTCTTCTTGTGCACGTTAAACACCATAAGTGTCACTAGCAAGTACTTATGACCCTCATATCACAAAGATAAAGAAATAGGTAAATTAAGGAGTTCTCCACTGAACATTGACCTGACCCTGTTTCCATTTGTTACATGGAGTTTAGAGATCGACGCCGTGTAATGATGCTTTATTGAATAGATTTCTTTCTCTGGTCTACTTGGTTTTCTTTAAAATGAGCTATGCCACTTTTTTGACCGAGGAAGCTTACCATTAGAAAACTTGTAAAAGGCGAAACTTAGAAGTGTAGTATTTGACAAGGAGATTGTGTAAAAAAAATAAAATAAAATAAAAATTAAAAAAAAACCCAGAGATAGAAAGGAATTTTCGTTCAGAGCACTAACTTCAAAATATACTAACTTTGAAATAGACGTCATAAGTTTTCTTTGATAATTTGCAGAACGAGCAAAATGAAAAGGTCTAAAAAATTTAAAGATTCGTAAAGTAGTGTTCAGCAGAAGTGAGGACAGGGACGTAACACGGGGGTAGGAGGGTGGTGTCTGAGGATGCACTTGACCCACACCCATACCCCATTTTACTTGCAGAGGAAATAAATAACGTGTTTACGAAAATTAAACATTCCTACTTTGTAGCTGATATTTATTTGGAGCCAAGACAACGCTGCTCGTATCTGGCGGGTTTTTTTTCACCAATGCGAAATGGATTTGACGCGTTCCTTAGACAAAAATAAAACAGAGTCCAAACTTACAAATATTCAATTTTCTTATCTTCTAACAAAATCACATGTCCAAGAACCGATGTCTTCTTTTCAGAAATAGATAAGGAGACCTAGGGTAGCGTTACGAATTAAAATCTGGCTCAAAACCAATTGAGACTTCTTGTTTTTTTTTTAAGCACTAAAAACAACTGAATGCGTTACATATGCCTTTTCTCCCTCCTTTCATTGCCCAGCGATGCAATACGTAAGGCTTGTATTTCAGAATAGTCTTCATCATGAACCAGGCGACATACTTTGCAGGGAGGGGAGGGTAATATACCGCGACACAAATTATCTGGATAGTTTTGTTTAAGTTTACATACACAGTGTCTTCAACACAAGTGATAACGCCATGTTCAAACTAATTTTAAATTGTTCAAAATTTCAAATTGTTTTCCACTGAGACTCTCACAAACTTTTCTTAGATAATTACAGTCTACAAATTTTTATCCAAGTGATGCCACGTGAGGAAGCCCGTGGAGAGAGTGGTGTTCAAGGTTAGAAATCAACATTTTAAGCATATTAATGGAAAGCGGAAAAATTATGCCTCAGAGAAAGATTGAATAATGTACGAGTGACGAAGGACTGTTGTCGGTCGCGGCGGACTGTTGTAGAAAAGACAGATGGAGAAATCTTTGTCAGTCACCCAAAGCCAAATGTTTGTCATCTCACCTATTTATCGACCGAACGCCGACAGATCGCAGCACGGTTATTTGTATCGAAATATCTGTTTCAGTAAAAATTGTTTTGTTTTAGGTGTTGATAAAACTTTCTTAGGTACTCTCCGATCATATCTGTTTTGATATAATCCTATGTGTCGCCAAAACATTTGAACAGCATCACATAAGAGGCTTCATGAGGTTTGAAGATACGCTCGTTTGGTACCCCAAAATTAAGTCATTTCACCATATTAGGGCACTGGGAAGCAAAAGTGTAAATAACCACTAGAAATATTGCATTCTCCAGTGGCTCTAATAGATCCTGGATGTCGGGCAGTGTTCTTAGAAAGTAAGTCCAGCGATGTTCAAGCCGAAGGTGAAAGGCGAGACATGCCTTTGGTTATATCTGAGGAAACTCTACGAATTGAACTATTTCACTGACCAAATCAGACACCTTCTCATTGACGAATTCCTCTCGTGAGCCAATCGCCGCTCTTTAATGGTTCTTCCCTTCCATTGTCATATTAATGTCTGTGTCCTTAGATATTTCTTTCACACTTTCTTTCTTGCCCCGCTTTGCGATAATCCAGCACTTCTAGGCGTTTAAGAAATAGCCAAAATCTGGACCCAGGGTACTCAACATGTTCCGCCATCTCTTGATTTCTGTAGTGGAGCCTGCCCCACCCGCATCATTGGCGAACCAGCACTGCTTTGCTGTGGACCTCATCTGTAGACTCGTGGATAGAGGCTGGATGCTAAGAGCACTAAGGGCCGTAGCGATCGGATCTCCCTTTGTTTTCCCTTCTTCTCAGTGGCGGAATCTCTTAACCGCCAGCGATAAGTTGGTAATTGTCACTACGTATTAGTCTCGAACGTACTTATAATGTTTACTTATGTTTTTATTGATTTTGGAGTGGGTCCTTTGAGCATCACCATGCGTATATAAAAGGTGAGTTAGCATTTCGAGTGGCCCTTTTTGAGTGACGTTTTTTGACTCTTAACCCTTGGCCCACCTTCGTTATTTTGTTGAGGTTACGTTTGATAGTTATGGGCAAAAAATACAAGAGAACATATATTTTCTCATGTTCTACCTGAGGTCCTGGAACATACCGGCTAACAATTTTTTTGTGCTAATGTTACTTTTTAAAGGGGAGGGATAATTTAAAATAATAAATTTGCTTGTTAACACAAATGTCTCAGAAATAATGCCCGTAAGACACAGCGACAAAATGACTGCGCATGCTTCATTACTCGTGCCTTTTGAGCGTTTAGGGCTACCATTCTTATTCCTTTTCAAACAAAGCTGATGCTGGTTTTCTACCAAAAAAACAAACTTTTTCGCCAGGGATTTAACCACCGAGGAGGCGATGACGTAAAGAAGCGCTAAAGCCGGTGACACACCTGGCGATTTTATACGCTGATCACGATGATCGGCGAAAATCGCCAATTGTGCTCGGTGCGGCGATTGCGATATTCCCCAATCCCCGCGATCGGGGGTATAAAATCGCCGATATCTGGCATGTCAGATATCGGCGATTTAATTCGCCAGAATTCGCTAAGTCTGCCCGTTCCCGCGATTTTCTCGCCATTTTACTGTGGGAGTCGGCAGTAAAATTAACCAATCAAGTTGGGCGATATTATCACATGATTTTTCAAAATGGAGAAAGGCATCGAAAATTGTCTCTGAACCGAAGAAAAAGAGGTAAATTTGACCACACTGTGGTCAGAAAAGTTATGCTTACTTGGTGTAACTTCGAGCGACTACGGTAATCGTCTCAAGAAAGACTCTGTACTTTTCCATTGTCCCACTTTTAAGAACGCTTCCTGGAGCGCTTTGGGTGCAAAATTATGGCAGCAGCCAACAATTTTTTCGCTTCGCTGTCGCCATTCTGTTTGTTAATATTGGTTCGCGCAATTTTTAAAGGTCACCCTATGGAACCTGGGATGAAGTGCCACATTGTCGCGATCGGCAAAAAAAATCGCCAAGTGTGTCAGCAGCTACATGTGGCGATCTAATTGGCTGCAATTAGCGCATAAAATCCCAAAGTGTGTCGCTGGCTTAAGGCAAAAGGTGCTACGAACTTTGTAGCCATATTAAGGATGCTCTACTTCTGTCGATAAATCCACACCTGCTTCTGCAACATATATTTTTTTTGTGACGTAGAAGGTTTTAAGGTTTTAGAAGGTTTTAGTGACGTAGACGGAAACTTTCCTGAAAACGTTAGTCTTGTCTGTTTTGGTTCGGGTTTCTCCTCGTGGAATGAAAACAGACAATGGGAATTTAAAAGATGCCGCCATTTTGCCTCGATAGTTATACTATGTAAATATTGTCGTTCTTATTCCTTTACGCGCGTAAAATTTCTCGTGTGTTACACGCATGTACACTCATTTATCCGCTTTGTCTACACCATGTGTTCATTTGAGCATGCGCAAATGAAAACGCTATGCTTTGGTTTAACAGGTAATTTGGTGTTATCAACTGACTTCAAACATAAGCCGGCCCCCGTAGAGGGTAAAGCCTTTACACTCTTTACGGTGGCCAATTTACGTGTTCAACCCAGTTGTTAACACTAAATTACCCTGTTATACTTTCCCACCAACGCAGCACCACGGTTTCTTTAGAAACTTACCCCCTTCATTCGTGTTTAGGTTTATATTGCCAGCTATTGTCATGATAATTATAAAATATGTATCCTGTTTAAAAAAATTTGTCTGAGACTTTAAAAGAGGTGATGAAAAGGGAACCGGCATGTAATTCTTCCTTTCAGGCTTTATGAAGCATAATTTGCATGTTTTATAGTCAGTAATATATACTCTGTAGTTTTGAACTCTCGAGTGATGGATAGGTGAGGACTAGGCACATTATTTCCTCTTGGTGACGAATAACGTCAGAGATAGTGGTCCACCGTGAAGAAACCATGTTGAATATAGCTGGTTGTATATTATTTTTCAAAATATTTGAAATGAAAATACCCGAGGTTGTTTAACCACAAGATCTCCACTAAAAATTCTCTCGATATCAATTTTTTTACACCTTTCTAATCCTGTTAATAGCCAAGAAGCCCTCACATATTGAAGAAACTTCTTGGAAAAAAAAGCTCAGTAGAAGGACGTATGGCATCTCATTTTTCATTAAGTGTGGTCGCTTCGTAGGTTTAAAGCTTCCCGTATCCCAAAGTTTACTTGATCAGAAATACAATTGGTAGTGGACCTGAACCTTCAAAGGAAACAGGAAAAGAAAAAACCCTCGAAAGTCTTCGCGTGAAAACACTGTCGTGATGAGTGTATATGGGCATTATTACTACTAAGCCTTAAGCCCTCGGAAAAAAAGACGCTATAACCCTTTAACTCCCATGAATGACCAAGACAGAATTTCTCTTCAAAATATCCTTACAATATCAAGTACACATGTGATGAGAATAGAGAAAAAGATGATTTAGTAGATTATTAGTCGATCCAATGCCAAATTCTCCACACTAACATCTTAAGGATTTATGGCAGACAGTAGAGAGAGTTAATGATGAGATCTTGCGAGCGAAAGGGTTAAAAACACTTGAAAGCTGGGGATTGTTGATAAGATCTTTCTTACTTCATAAAAAAATATCTTATGATTGATTATGGGCCGCTTACAAAATCTATCATTGACGGAAAAATAGTATGGGCTTTCTCATATTTCAAGGAGACGTCAAATGCGAGAACTTAAACATAGTTTGAATTCTGTTGAACGGTAAATAATATCAGGGTCATTATGTCATTAGTTAAAGTATGATGGTCGTTTCAATTTAATTTTCATCTCAGGAAGCTAACGAATAAAAACGTTTCGCGCCTCAGCCAGCAAATGAGGCTCGCAGAATCTCTGTGTGCTGATAGTATGTGCTGTAAGAGCTCTTCTAGTGCCCCTTGTTGTAACGTCACGGAATCTTCGTCTCAGTGTCAAAATTTCGTAGGGAAAATAATGAAATATATTGGCAATGTTAGCAGTCCAAAATATCAGAGGGGACATGGTAAACACGGCTTTGATCAGGTTTCCTGGCCTGCCAGTTCAAACCAATAGGGTCTACTAGGCCACGTGACCTCACACCACAGGCTTACTATTACATCCATCTTCTTACAGAAAATGGTAAAAAGACACAATTTTAACACTTTTGAAGAGGCTTAAATTTAAAGAAACTTACTGTGAATCTTTCGAACGAGTAAAGTCAGGCTCTATTTGTTCAATGTTTCCCTTTTTTTAGATTTTGGGTGGTCTGCAGTCAGCCATTCGAATATACTTATGCATAGTCCTGCAAGTAACTTGATGGCTTTTACAACCGTCGAGATCTAGTGTCTCCGGCTTCCACTACTTGGGGCTTGCCAGGTGTTGCAGCTTAGGAAAAGCCTAATTTCCCACGGTCACAGCAGAATAAAATAGCCGCAAGTAGTGTGTCATTTTATTATATTGGAACCGCAATGAATATCATTGTATCACTATTACCGATGAAGAACAACTGTAGCTGCAGTTTAAACTGTCTCCAGCATAAGTACCGTTATCACAAACACACAACTTTAGCTTACAGAGGATCTTACTTGAAGGGTTAATAATCTTTCGGAACATATAAAACAGCTCTAGAAAAATATAAATAACATTCTTTGCAGTGGCCCTCTCATTTCTAAAAAGTTTTAAAGAAATATAGAAAGATACCTCCTAGCCCTATAAATCTTTGCGCTGCTGATGCATCTGCTGGTCGCTCCATTTTGACTGTTGCCTCCTATCCATTGTTCTTCATCACATGTCCAATGAATGGCACTTCGTTTCATTTGAATTCGAACCTCTCCTTTTTCAGCTAGATGAATTTTGCTCCACGACACTCCTATTCTATTACGACTGAAATTTGTGTAGCGGTAGAAAATTGTGTTCTTCTTGCCTACGCAGTAATTATTCTACATCTCTACGACTTTGCATGACGAAAAAGGGTAAACCAGAGTGGATGTCGATGGCTTCTGTCCCGATACATGTGAGCTCCTGGAAGACCTGGCCTAGAAATGGAACAGTAGAAGTGAAGATTTGCCGCGGTGTTTGAGGCTTACAACTGATGCGCTACTGCTGCTATCTGGTTGGAACGTCATATTTTTCACTGTCATATTTGTCACCATTTCTCTGTCCAAAATCAGCTTAAATTCGGCTCAAACACAGTTTAAAATGTGCTTTATGTCTTGCTGAGAACTTCCCATGCCCTCAAATGATGTCACGCCTAACTTTTCTTGTTGTCCACCAGGTCTCATGCATCCATCGAAAATAGGCACCTTTCATGGGCTTCCCGTACGTAGGTCTCACCGGTTAGCACTATTGACCTTTGCGTCCTTAAAAACCGGTCACATTAAGCTAAGTACTTAAAATTTGACCTGAAGTTGCTTTGATTTGTCACATAATGGCTTGAGACTTTGTAATCTCGCTGCATTGATGGTCTTTTGTTTATCTTCCGGCGTAACTAACGAACTCATCCTTGTCAGAGTATGTAAAATCAAGCACGAATGAACGAGACAAAGAGACGCCCTTTCCTTTGGAAAGCATAAATAGGCCTGTAGTGGCCCATCCCTGCTTCATGGCCGAGAAGCGCTCAATGGATTACTATAAATTAATCATTAATGATTGATCAGTTTTCATTTAGGTAAATAATCACCAAGTAATCAAAACTACAGACTTCCTGCATATGAGATAAGTTCCAAGCTTACTATTTATATTAGGGGCTGGCGGGTGTATTAAGACTGATGTATCAAACAATGATACAAATCTGTGACTTTGGCGGCAAAGCCTTATTACTCTGATGTCATGAATGTCGCTATCTGTCCCTAAAATTATCTGATTATGTCCTCTTCTCTTGCTTTTTAACAGTAAGTAGGATGAAAACTACAAAGAAGAGTCTCAACTCTATGACTTACAGATATTTTAGTTAATTATTTAGTACGTATGAAACAGCTCTATGACAAGTTATTAGACAAACTATGCGCTTCCACTTATGGAAGTTAAACAACACATGTTCAACTTGGAAACTCGTCACGATGGTTTAAACCTTCGGACTTCGAATTCCTATAGTAAATACATGCCGAATATGAACGAATGTCTAAATCGTAATAAACAAACTAACTACTTGATAACATTTGAACGCCCCTCCGTGTGCAAATGAAACACTATAAATGTCACTACCGGTATTTTTGACTTTCATTTCACAAAGATAAAGCAATAGGTTAATTAAGGAGTGTCCTAGGGATTATTGACCTGAATCTGTTTCGATTTGTTACCTGGAGATTGACGCTGTATGATGTTCCTTCACTGTATAGATTTCTTTCTCTGGTTTACTAGATTTTCTTTTCGACGAGCTATGCCACTGTTTGACCAAAGAAGCTTATCATGGGAAAACTTTTAAAAGGCGAAACTTGGGAGTGTAGTCTTTGACAAAGAGATTATACAATATAATAAACTACGACTAAAAAGGAAATTGTTTTTGAAAACACTAACTTCAGAACACATTAACTTCGGAATACACTTCACAAGTTTTCTTTGATAATTTATAAAGCGAGCAAAATATGAAGATATATAAATGAGAATGGTATGTAGATCTCAGATGGGTGTTGTTGCTGAAAATGCCTGATGGTAATTTCTTCAATTGTTTGTTGCCCAACAGCCTACCAAAAGCAATAGGGAGGGGTTTTGATTACATTGTGCTTGTAAACATGGTGCAGGCCCCGTGTTTGCTCGAAAATGACATTTTTTAAGAATTATAATCTGCTGACAAAGTCACATTGTCTAAAAACCGATGTCATCTGCCCAGTTTTACATATTGAGACCTAAGATTACACACTGTCATTACTGTCATTTAGAGCAGTCCTTATTACAAGCCAGGTGACGTTGATTGCAGGGGGAGGGGGGGGGGGTTAGTTTAACATACCAAGACACAAATTGTCTGAATAATTATTTTTTTTAACTTTACATACACAATGTCCTCCCTGTGATTTTTATCTCTCAAAGGATGGATTTGTTATTGAGAGACTCCAAAAAATTATGTTATGCCTTAGTTTTGTTCTTGTCTCACCAGGCCTCGTACAGTTATCGAAAATAAGCACCTTTCTTCACCTTACATTGAACGTTAAGTTCTACACTTTTCACTGGTGAGTACTGGTGACTCTTAGATCCTCATAAACTTGTCAGATTAAATCTACTCTTGGACGCAACAAGGTTTGACTGGGATGCTAGGATAAATTAGTAAACTACCTACTTTAAATATGACAGGACTTTGTTTTGATATGTCACATAGAGGTTAAAGACTTTGTGATGTCACTCCATTGATGGTCTATCGTTTATCTGTGGAGTAACTAACAAACTCATCCTTTTTAGCAGATTCAAAACCAAGCAAAATTGAACGACACAACGAAGCGCCCTTCTCTTCGGGTGGCAAAAAAATAGGACTCTAGTAGTGGCCATCTCCCCCCCCCCCCTCCACCCCCCTTTTCATAGAATGTTCTTTAACTCTTTTTCTTTCCCTGACGTTGCATCTTATCTTTTTTTTGCCTTATTAAATCCTATCAAATCGAAATTTATCGCATTTCAGTGAGAAAGCAGCCGGTGTAGAGTCTGAGTGTTAAGGTTACCAAACAAGGGCCCATTTTGTGGAAAAAAAAAAGCAACCATAGCAATAATAACAATGATAATGATGACAAAGATACAATTATGATACTGCTTTCGAGTACTATCATATTTTATTTTATCGAAGTCACTCTTCCTGCCGGTGGTGGTAAATATGAGGGATGTTAATGTTTCGTGTTAAGTGTCGAGAACTGTCCTTGATTAGTGGTGCTTCTTCTGATTCTCATGTATAACTGTGGGTTTTTTGAGGCTCTAGGCTCTTATAGGACTCGGCATTTGGGTGGCAAACCCTGACATCAAAGAATGCCGATAATTGGCGCTCGCAGAGTCCACGTGCATGAGTGACCAGCCTTGTGCTTTCTTAGATGCTCTGTTCAGCTGTAATATCATCCACTGACCAGTGATATTGTAGTTTGACAGCAGCACGGAACTCCTGTTTAATCAGGTTGGCGCCCAATTCTAGGAAAGGAAGTATTGTCAGCCTTTTCCAGCTACTTGGTTAAGCACTCGCCTGATCTTTTGTGGTTCTCCTGGTCTTTCGAAAGTGACTACGTTCTGTGCCGACTTACTAAGAGACTCACCTGTTAGCTGTTGTGTTTGAAATGTTTGAGATACTTAACGAGGTGCGTTGACACTTTGACTGATGAAGCGTACTTCCGGCTTAGATTTGCAAGGCACAGGCGCCTCCAAGGCGAACATTAGGGCTAGCATGGTCGTTGCCAGCTGATTACACTTGCGTTTCGATATTCCAGGAATAAGTCTCAGAGTTGTTGCTTTCTCCAGTGGCTCTAGTAGATCCTGATGCCTCGGGCAGTGTTGCCAGAAAGTGCATCCACCGATGTTTTAAGTCCGAGATGGAAATGGCATAGCATGCCTGTGTCTGTGTCTGAGCGAACTCCACCGATTAACCTACTTCACTGACCCAATCAGACACCTTCTCACTGACGAATTCCTCTTGCTACTCTCGTAAGCCTATGGCCGCGCCTCGTTGTGCCTTCCATTCTATAATGTTGTTTTGATGTCCTTTTCTTTAAATACTTCCTTCACACTTTCCGTCTTGTTTGGCTTTTCGATAATCCATCACTTTTTTTTGTTTGGGAAGAAGCCAAAATCTGGACCCAAAATCTGCATGCCCTACTATCTCATTTCTGTAGTATAACCGGCGCCCCACTTCTATATGTCACTGGTTGACCATGCTGTATCAGTAAAAAGCCAAATCCATCCTTGGACGCATCGTCTTGTCCCCCTGTTTGGTCGTTCTTACTAAAGTAATTGAGTACTGGTGCTTTAGAGACAGCGTCTTTGAATTCTTTGAAGGCATCTTTCTGGTAATGAGTCCATTTCCACTCAGCATTCTTGCGTAACAGGCGGCGTGGTGGCTCTTACATTCTTGAAAGGTTTTATAGGAATTTAAAAAGGTACCTCACTAGCCCTTATAATCTCTTCACTGCTGATTGTGTTCGTCTTACTTAGCAGTAATTAATCCATATCTCTAAGACTTAGGAACATGTTCTACATGAGGCCCTAAAACACACCCGCTAACAGACTCGTTTGTTTAAGATGCGATGTTTTCTCTTCGTGTTTCATATTAATGCCTTAAATAGATTATAAAGCTGCCCAAAAATTAATGTTACGGGTAAGATTATGTACGGTCATGTAGTGTTGTCTTCATGTGCCCGAAAACATTTAAAATTATATGAAGCATGTTCATCCCAACAGGTGCGAAGAAGACGCTATGTTCAGGTTTATACTGCCAGTTATAGTCATGACCTAAAATCAAAATTTTGTGCAAAATAATCCAGTTTTTTTTTAAGAGTTCAAAAGAGCTGATTAAAAGAGAACCGGTGTGTTGGTCTCCTGATCAGGCTTTATGAAGCATAGTTTGCATGCCCTATGGTCTTTGATCACATCTAGTGGTCTGAAGTCCACTACTTAGGGCTTGTCTCGTGTTACAGACAGAGACTGGGCCTTGCTGGTATTGCCACTATAACTTTGCTTAGTTGTGAAAATAATATATGAGCGTCTGCTAGCAGAAGTACTTGAGGCTCGTCTGGAGCGCCTGGGATGGATTGCCGCAAGGAGATCATCTTCTGCAGCAAAGAAGCCGTCCATATTGGTGGATACGCTTAATGCCAAGGACCGACGCCAAAAATTACTTGTGAATACTTACTATTTGCCACCGAGAGCGCCCCACTTATATATGTCACTGGTTGACAATGCTGCAACAGTAAAAAGCCAAACCCATCCTTGGACGCATCTTCTTGTCTCCCTGTTGGGTCACTTTTACTAAAGTAATTGAGTACTGTTGCTTTAGAAACAGGGTCTTTGAATTCTTTGAAGGCATCTTTCTGCTCATGAGTCTAGATCCACGAAGCATTCTTGCGTAAAAGGCGGCGTAGTGGCTCTTACATTCTTGAAAGGTTTTATACGAATTTGAAAAAGTACCTCACTAGCCCTTATAATCTCTGCACTTTTGATCGTGTTCGTCTTACTTAGCAGTAATTAATCCACATCTCTAAGACTTTATCGATCCGGCCTTTCTCCTCCTTAGGGATAAAGGGTAAACCAGGGTGGATATGGAGGGCCTCTGAGCCGATACATGTGATGAAAGACGTTACTCGATAGCCGTTCAGCTTCAAGTGTAAATGGAGGATAAATTCTGTGTTCAAGTTATTTATTTCAATATTTTTCTAGATCTCCACGAATTTGTAGCCTCGAAAGAACTTGAACATTAGAAGTGAAGATTTGCTCCGATGTTTGTTGCTTGGAACTGATGCATTGCTGCTACTATCTGCTAGCCACGTCATATTTGTCTAGATTCTGTCGCTGTGTTTATGTCTAAAGTCAGCTTAAATTCGACTGAAACACAGGTTTAAAGCTGCTTCCATGTAGCGTTAGCGACCCGAATTATTATAAAAAGTATGGTAAACAGGACTTTGAACCGGTTTGATGGCCTACCAGCTCAAAAACACTTGAGGTCACTAGCTCACGATATCTCGCACTACAGTCTTACCATTGTAAGACCCTCTTACAATTTTGGAGAGATAACGACATAACATGCATAGTTTTAAGCAATTCGAGGTTCTTACTCTGCATTGGATGTTTTTCCGTGATAATATATCGAAAACCTTTTTCAGATTTTCTTTAATTGAGAAATTGTAACTTTTGACCAATGTCCTCTCCTGATTATAAACAATTATATTGTAAATGAAGAGAATGTGACTAGTGGGTATACCACTCGACAGCTTCGCATAGTTATTATTCCAACACAAATAACTCATATCTTGTTTAATATAGATTGTCTTTTTATCGCACAATTAACCTTGCAACCCGCATTCAAAAGCGATAATCACAGCCTCTGGAGTAAATTAAATGCACAGTCAATAGGACTCTTAGTGAGCCTTATCGAGAGACTTGAATAAATGATAACGTGCCTGAGTTTTCTTGTTGTCTCTCCAGGCTCATTCGCTGTAAACAAGCACATTTCATGCGCTTTACGCTTAGTACTACAGGTTTCACTGGTAAGTACTTTTGACCAAAATCGGTCTGAAGATAAATTTTTCACGCAATAAATTGCAACTTGGCCGCTAAGATAAATTAATGGTCTGCGTACTTAGAATGTGACCATAGTTTATAACCTTGGCTACAAGGTTTAATCATTGTTATACCTTAAATGTTTCAACTGTCCCTCAAATTATCTGTTTATGTCCTCTTGTCTTCCCCTTACAAATTCAGTAGGCCTGGAGTAAAACTATTGAAAATACTCTTTACTTTTTTACTTACAGCATTATTAGGTCGATATTGTTACTGAATATGTCTTTAGGCAAGTCCTCCAACTGGTTGTTTTCCAAGTACCTTTCAGCAAAAGACGACAGTTAGTGTTTGCAAGAAGTATTGAGCTGCCTTATCAATCTAAACGCATTATCATTATCATCAATAATTTGACCAGCTAGAGTTTTTTGGGTAAGCACCGAACAAATCCATTTCTAAATCTTGCTCTTCGTTTGCTGATGCCTATAGCAAAATTAATCTATGATTTCTTCAATTACATCCTTCCTAGGAGGAACCCCGATAAACTTAATTGACTCCCTTTCTATCATTTGTCACTAATTTGTGGTAGGACTGCTAAAGAAAAGGCTAATTTCCAATGGTCACGGCAGAATAAAAGAGCCACAAATAGTGTGTAATTTTACAACATTAGAACAGTAGCCATCTTTGAAAATAGGCTTCTGAGCTCTGAAGCTGATAAAGTTTCACAGAAATATCAATTTATTGTTTAAGACCGACAAGGAACAATCGTAACTGCAGTTTAAGTTGTCTCCAGCATTAGTACAATTATTGCAAACACAGAACTTTGGCTCACGAAGGATCTTGCTTGAAGGGTTAATAATCTTTAGGGACGCATGAAACAGCTCTATAAAAATCCAAAGAACATTTCTGGACTCAAACCGAGTACTTCCACTTTGTTCTAAAGCATTTCGTATTTTGCCTAATGGTCGTATTGAGACTTGGTTCATTTTCCACCGACAGTTCGTAAGGGTAAAGCTGTGAACTCTTATAGTTGATTATTTGATAGCGGTACACACAGAATGTTCTTTAACTTTTTTTTCTTTCCCTGACGTTGCATTTTGTCTTTTCTTGCCTTATGAAATCCCATCAAATCGAACATTGGTCGCATTTCAATGACTGTAAGCTGGTGAATATTCTGAGCGTTAAGTGTCAAATAAATGATACAACCACAGCTATGAAATCAGTGGTAGTGATAACAATGTTATTTATAATAGCAGTTTTGATACTACTTTCGATTACAATCATACTTTATTCTTATCGAAGTCGCTCATTCTGCCGGTAAATATTAGGAATGTTAAGGTTCCATGTTCAATGTCGAGAACTCTTAGCTCATTATGTCGTTGTATGATAAATCTGCCCCGTTTACAAATCTTGGCGTTGTCTAATGTACAGACTTGTCCGCATACACTCGTGGATACGTGGAGGGAATATCGTCGACTGGCCAGCCATATTGTAGTTTGACTGCGTTACAGAACTCCTGTTCAATCAAATTGGAGCCCATTTCTCGGAGAGGAAGTAGTGTCAGCCACACCGATGACCCTTTTTCAGCTGCCGGGTCAAGCACCAGCTTAATCTTTGGTGGTGCCCTTACCTTGGTGTCTTTGAGTTTTCCTGGTCTTTTGCAACTGATTACGTTGTGTGCCGACTACTAAGAGACTCGTCTGGTAGCTGTTGTGTTAAAGACGTTTGAGATGCTTAACGAGGTGCGTTGTCACTTTGACTGTTCCTGCCTTGGATTTGCAAGGTACAGGCGCCTCCCAGGCAAATAGGAGCTCTGGATGTCCGTATCTAACTGATTACATTTCGTTATCCAAGTAATAAGTCCTAGAGATACTATATTCTCCAGTGGCTCTAGTAGATCCTGGTACTTAAGCAGTGTTGCCAGAAAGTAAGTACACCGATGTTTAAGCCGAACGTGGTAACGGCATGGCATTCCTGTGGCTGTGTCTAAGCGAACTTTGTTAATTAACCTACCTTACTGACCCAATCAGGCACCTTCTCATTGACGAATTCCTCTTGATACTCTCGTAAGCCTATCGCTGTGCTCCGTTGTGCCTTCCATTCTATACTGTTATGTTGATGTCCGTTTCTTTAAATACTTTCTTCCCACTTTCTGTCTTGTCCGCTTTTGCGATAATCCATCACTTCGTTTTGTTTGGGAGGAAGCCAAAATCTGGACCCAGGGTACTCTGCATGCCTTACTATCTCATTTCTGTAGTATAACCTGTCCCACCAGCATCATTGGGGAACCGGCACTACTTTTCTGTGGGCGCCACCTGTAGACACGTGATCATAGGCTGGACGCTAAGAACAAAAAATGCCATAGCGACCGGAGCTCTATGTGTGATCCCTTCTGCTCAGTGACAGGATCTTTTTACCGCCAGTGATAAGTTAATAATTGTCTCCACGTCTTAGCCACGAACGTACCTATAACGTTTACTTTTGTGTTGTGTTTACCGGGTAAACCAGGATATCGAGCGCTTCTGACCCGATACATGTGATGAACGTCGCTGCTCGTAGTCTTCCAGCTTCGAGTGTAAATGGAGGGTAAATTCCATGTTTGAAGTCAATTTTTGCAATTGTTTTCTAAATCTCCCAAAGATCTAGCCTTGGTGGAACTGGCACAAAGAAGCGAAGATTTGCTTCGCTGTTTGTGGCTGAGAACTGATGTTTTGCTGCTGGTATCTGCTTGCGGCGTCATATTTGTTAAGATTTGATGGCTTACCAGTTTGGTCTTTGAACCGGTTTGATGACCTACCAGCTCTACAGCACATAATTCTTCTAGGTCACGATATCTAGCAACACACTCCTACCATTAAAAAACTCTCTTACAATTTGGAGGGGAAACAACGTAACAGGCATAATTTTATCTTTATTTTTATTTTAAATTTAAAGTCAAGGTTCATATTCTGCATTGGATGTCTTACCTAGATAGTATATCACAAATACCTTTTTCAGGTTTTCTTCAAACTAGAAAATGTAACTTGCGACCTGTGTCCACACCCGATTACAAACAGTTATAATGTAAATGAAGAAATGTAATCAGTGGGTATACCACTTGACAGCTTTGCTTAATAATTATTCTAACACAAATAACGTTTACTTTGTTTTATATAGATTGTCGTTTTATCGTAGAATTGAAACTTGCAACGCGCATTCAAGAGCGATGATCACAATCTGTGGATCAAATGCACAGAGGAGAGGACTCTTAGAGAGCCTTTTTGAGAGACTCAAATAAATGATATCTGCCTGCCTGAGTTTTCCTGTTGTCTCTCCTCCTTTCTTGTACATTCATGGAAAATAAGTACTTTTAATGGGCTTTAATTCATACGCTAAGTAGTACAGGTTTCACCGGTGATTACTTTTGTCCTTTAGAGTCTTAAAAAACCATTCACAATGAGATAACTTTTCGACTTATTTTTGATGCTGGGATAAATTACTAACCTGCGTACTTAAAATGTGACCGAACGTTGCTTTGATTTGTCTCGCAGTGGCTAAAAACTTTGTGATGTTGCTTCATTGATGGTCTTTTCCAGTCAGTGTTTATCTTCGGCGTAACTAACAAACTCAGCTCAAACTCAAAGGTCTTTCCAAGCTTTTTTATCCAGCAGGTATGTACTGTGATTTAATATTGATCTTTATTTAAATAAAATAAAGCCATATTTGGCTAGAAATTGAATCCATGTTTAAAATAACTACGGTTAAAAAAATCGATTAAAAGCTGATGAAATCTAAAATTTCGGAGTCGACTTCCTTCTCTCTGTTGTCTGGACGTCAAAATCAGCTTTCTTTGCATCGCAAGCGACTCTTCTCGTTAATCTTGACCCCTCGAGTAGATGAAGGCGCATCTTATTAGGAAAAAACAGGTTTTTGCCCTACTTTGCATATTGCTTTTCGCTAAAACTATCATTTTCGCAAGACGACTGTGTTATCTGAAGTCAAGCATTCTTAGCCAATTCCGCCGGTTGTGGTAAATATTAGAGGTGTAAATGTTCCATGTTCAGTGTCGAGAACTGTCCTTGATTACTGTCGCTTCCTCTCATTCTCATACTTACCATAGATATTTTGTGGCTCTAGGCTCTTCCAGGACATGGTATCTGGTTGGAAAAACCCTGACGTCAAAGAATGCCCATCGTTGGTGCTCGCAGAATCCATGTGCAAGAATGACCAGCCTTGTGCTTTGTTAGCTCCTCTGTTCAGTTGTTCTCAGCTGATGTCTTGAAGGACGGGTTCGCCTTTAACATCGTTGCATACCGCACTTAAGAGTTCAGAGTCCAGGTCTCTCAGCTCATTATGTCGTTGTACGAAATCATGGCGTGGTCTAACGTAAAGACTTTCCCGCATACACACGTGGACATGAGGAGGGAATATCATGGACTGGCCAGTCATATTGTAGTTTGACAGCATTACGGAACTCCCGTTTAATCTGGCTGATTACAATTGCGTTCCGTTATTGCAACAATAAGTAGTGGAGATATTGCATTCTCCAGTGGCTTTAGTAGATCCTAGTTCTGAGGAGGTAAGTCGACGGATATTTTAAGCCGAAGGTGAAAGCAGCATAGCACGACTGTGCCTCTTTTCTGAGCGAACTTTGCCAATTAAACTACCTCGCTCACCCAATCAGACACCTCACTGATGTAATCCTCCTGATACTCCCGTGAACTTATCGCCGCGACCAGATGTATCTTCGCTTTCACTAATGTTAATGACCGTTTCCTTAAATACTTCTTTCACACTCTCTTACTTGTTCGGCTTTGCGATAATCCAGCGCTCTTTGCCGTTTGAGAGGTAGCCAAAGTCTGGACCCAAGGTACTCAACATGTCTCACTTCTCTTCATCTCTGTAGTAGAGCCTGTCCCACCTGCATCATCGGCGAACGAGCACTGCTTTGCTGTGGACGTTACCTGTAGACTCGTGATAAGAGGTTGGATGCTTAAAGTACAAAAAGCCATAGCTATTTCTGCTCAATTACAGGATCTCTTTACCGCTAATAATATGTTAATAACTGTCTCTACGTCTTAGTCACGAAATTACTTATAATGTTTACCTCTGTTTTTATGATTTTGTAATCGTTCCTTTGAGCATCAACAACGTGCATATAAAAGCTGAGTTAGCATTCCTTTAAAGTAGTTTTCCCATTGATTTCGAGTGGTCTTGTCAACCCTGACCTCTTGAAGTTCTGTAGATGGTTACCGATAAAGGACAAGAGTGGAAAATTTTAAAAAAATGACACAAACGTCTCAATAGTTATATCAAAAATTATAAACAGCGTGTTAAATTGAGCAGGTGCGAACTAGAACGCTATGTCCAGGTTTATAATGCCAGGTATAGTCATGATTTAAAATAAAAACTACGTTTGAAATAATTTGCTTCGGACTTCAAAAGAGATGATTAAAAGAAAACCGGCATGTTCGTCTCCTGATTAGGCTTCGTGAAGCAAAATTTGCATGCCTTACAGTCAGTGATATGTACTCTGTGGCTATGAACTCTTAAGCGGTAGATGGGTGGGGTTGGTGGTCTATAGTCAGCATAGTCCTGCAAGTAACTTGACGGCTTTAACAACCGTCCAGATCTAATGGTCTGGTCTCCATTGCTTGGAGCTTGTCAGGTGTTACAGAAGTGACTGGCCAGTTCTTGGTTTTGCCGCCGTGGCTTTGTCTAGTTGTTAGGTCATATTGTAGCGTCTGCTAACGGAGGTGCTTGAGGCTCGTCTAGAGCGGCTCGGATGGATGACTGCTGGAAGATCATCTTTTGTATCAGGAAAGCCATCCGAGGTTGTGTTTTTTAGCTTCTGTAGAGTTGGCTCACAAATTTCTCTCTCTGAGTTTCATTGAGTTGGTGATCCGAAACGGAAAGGAAATGGTTGGTATGAATGCGATCGACCACTTGTTCTGCGCGGGTAAGCTCCCAGTCCTTCATGAAAGCTCTCGATAGATAGCCGGCCGGCAGCATCCTTTTCCTACGCTTGTAGCTTATCTCGTAGTCATACTGCTGAAGTGGTAACAAGGCACTCTAGCTTCTTGGGTGCTGATACTAAGAGCTTCTGCATAATAAAGACCAAATTAGTAAAAAGTCAATTCTATTCTTGAACGTATCTCCTTGGCCCTCTGTTGGGTCACCCTTTCTGAAGTACTTGAGTTCTGCCGCTTTTTTTAACAGCGTCTTTGATCTCTTCGAAGGCATCTCTCTGGTCATGAGTCCAGATCCACTTACATTCTTACATGTCAGTCCGCTCTACTAAGACTGAAATTTGTTTAGCGCTCGAAAATTGTGTTCGTCTTGCCAAACAGTAATTATTCCACATCTGGAAGACTGTATCGATCCTACCTTTCTCTTCCTTGGAGGTAAAGGTTAAACCAGAGTGTATATATCGAGGGCTTCTGACGCGATGTATGTGATGGGAGACGCTACTCGACAGATGTCCAGCTTCGAGTGTAAATCGAGGGTAAATTCCATGTTTGACAGGTTTGATGGCCTACTAGCCTAAAAACACATGGTTCTACAAGGTCACGATATCTTGCACCACAGTCCTATCATTACAAGACCCTCCTACAATTTGGGAGGAAAAACAACAAAACATGCATAATTTTATGCAAGTCGAGGTTCATACATTGGATGTTTCTCGATTATAGCATATTACTGAGAAATTTACGACCGGTATCTACACTTGATTACAAGCAGATGTATTGAAAACGAAGAAGATGCGACTAATGGGTACATCTCTCGACAGCGTCGCATAATCAGCATTCCAGCATAAATAAAGTTTACCTTGTTTTATACAGATTGTCTTTTTATTGCAGAATTGAAACTTGCAACCCGCATTCAGAAGTGATGGTCACATCCTCTGGACTAAAATTAATGCACAATGAATAAGACTCTTAGAGAGCCTTAATGAGAGACTCGAATAAATGATGTAGTACCTGAGTTTTCTTTTCATCCATCGAAATCAAGGACGATTGAACGACACAACGAGACGCACTTCCCTTTGGGTAGTAAAAATAGGCCTCTAAGGGCTATTCCCCCACTTCCCCCTTTTCCCAACTCAGCGCTTCAAAGAAAGTAAGGCTGAGAAGTGCTTGAATGGATGCTTGTATAAATTATTAAAGATTAATTTGATTTTATTGGGGTGAGTAATCACCAAGTAATTAAAAACTACATCCTCCCTGCATGTAACATGGATTCCGAGCTCAGCTTTTTATAACGGGGGCTGACGGGTCTATCAAGACTAATGTATCAAGCCATAATACAAATCTGTGACTTCAGCGACACAGTCTCATTATTATAAAGCCTTGAATGCCACTTATTGTCCCTGAAATTATCTGTATACGTCCTACTGTCTTCCTTTTAAAATGTCAGCAAGATTAAAACTAAGAAGAATAGTCCTTACTTTTTACTTTACATATATTTTAGTTTAATATTGGGGAAGTATGAAACAGGTCTATAAAAAGTCAGAAGACAAACTATGTGCCTCCACTTATGAAAGTTAAGTGCAGGAACTATGTATGTTAGAAATTTCTTATTTATTAATGTTCTAATATCCTAACAAAGTCATATTCTACAAGAACCGATGTCTTCTTTTCCGTTTTTTACATAAAGAAACCTAAGGTAGCATTACGAATTATAATATGGCTCAAAACTAATTGAAACTTGTTGGTTTTTTTAATTTTTAAGCACTGAGAACAACTAAGTGCTTTACACATTTTGTTATAAAGCTGGAAGAGTGAGATAACATCACTTCGCCACAAGGGTCAACTTAAATGTTAGAATAAATTTGTGACTTGCATACGTTAAATTCGACCTGACCAGTTGTCTTATTTTGAGTTGCTTCATTGATGGTCTATTGTTTATTTTTCTTTACCTAACAAACGTATACTTTATAGCAGATTTAAAATCAAGTGCAACAAGAAGAAAGTTTCTCCTCTGAAGGTATTCTTTACAAACGGAAGAAAGAGTCCCAACTTACAGGGCGTACAGCTTGGTATTGTCACTGAGAAGGCCTGATGGTAATTCCTTCAACTGGTTGTTGCCTATATTCCTGCCAAGAATTGATAGAAGGTGGTGTTTTTTGTTACGATCTGCCCCCATTCAACCAACCCCCACAAATGACTTTACCTGCACAAAATGCCAGCGGGTCTGCGGCTCCCGTATTGGGCTTCACAGCCACAGCCGGCGGTGCAGCTTGACGTGATTCTACTTCTTTGGTGCAGATTTCCATTGTCTTCCGAGACAGACGGTTGCCAACAACAACAACAATTCAACAATTACGTTGAATTGAAGGGTGTATCCAGTAATGCTGTATTTCCTTGCATGCTTTGATATGATATCTATCTTTCCCTGTGCGAGATGGATTTTAGGCAATCTTTACAAAAAGAAGAAAGGGTCCTAACTTACAGGATGGACAGCTTGGTATTGTTACTGAATATGCCTGATGGTAATTCCTTCAACTGGTTGTTGCTGATATCCCTGCCGAGAATTTGTAGAGGGTGGTGTTCATTACCATGTATTCGATAATTACATTAAATCAAAGGGTGCTTCCGGTAATGCTGTACTTTCGTGTGAGCTTTGATAGGGGGGCTCAAACAAATCTATGTAATCATTTCTTTTCTATCAGCTATGAATATAGCCTATTTTTTGCTTAACCAGAACTGTAAGTGAGCTCGTTCCATTTTCACGTTAAGTATTTTTTCTTTATTTTTGGAGACTGTGCCTTAATTCTTAGATTTGGGAGCTCTATGTAAACCCAGAGCCTGAAGGAGGGGGAGGGGGCATTGGTTAAATACCCATTAACACTAAAAAAGCAGGGCAAGACTAATGTATCAATTAGCGACACAGTCTAACTATTATAAAGCCTTGAATGCCACTAATTGTCCCTGAAATTATCTGTTTACGTTCTATTGTCTTCCTTTTAAAATGTCAGCAGGATTAAAACTAAGAAGAATAGTCCTTACTTTTTACTTTACATATATTTTAGTATGAAACAGGTCTATAAAAAGTCAGAAGACAAACTATGTGCCTCCACTTATGAAAGTTAAGTGCAGGAACTGTGTATGCTAGAAATTTCTTATTTTTTAATGTTCTAATATCCTAACAAAGTCATATTCTACAAGAACCGATGTCTTCTTTTCCGTTTTTTTTACATAAAGGAACCTAAGGTAGCATTACGAATTAAAATATGGCTCAAAACTAATTGAAACTTGTTGGTTTTTTTTAAATTTTCAAGCACTGAGAACAACTGATCAGTGCTTTACACATTGTAAAGCTGGAAAAGGGAGATAACATCTCTTCGCGAGAAGGTTCAACTTGAATGTTAAAATAAATTTGTGACTTGCATACGTTAAATTCGTCCTGACCAGTTGTCTCATTTTGTGTTGCTTCATTGATGGTCTATTGTTTATTTTTCTTTACCTAACAAACGTATACTTTATAGCAGATTTAAAATCAAGCGCAACAAGAAGAAACTTTCTCCTCTGAAGGCATTCTTTACAAACAGAAGAAAGAGTCCGAACTTACAGGTAGTACAGCTTGGTATTGTTACTGAATATGCCTGATGGTAATTCCTTCAACTGATTGTTGCTTATATTCCTGCCAAGAATAGATAGAGGGTGGTATTTCACGATGTATTCAACAATTACGTTGAATTGAAGGGTGTATCCGGTAATGCTGTATATCCTTGCATGCTTTGATATGATATCTATCTTGCCCTGTGCGAGATGGATCTTAGGCATTCTTTACAAAAAGAAGAAAGGGTCCTAACTTACAGGATGGACAGTTTCGTATTGTTACTGAATATGCTTGATGGTAATTCCTTCAACTGGTTGTTGCTAATATCCCTGTCGGGAATTGGTAGAGGGTGGTGTTCATCACCATGTATTCGATAATTACATTAAATCAAAGGGTGCATCCGGTAATGCTGTACTTTCGTGTGAGCTTTGATAGGGGGGCTCAAACAAATCTATGTAATCATTTCTTTTATATCAGCCATGAATATAGCCTATTTTGTGCTTAACCAGAACTGTAAGTGAGCTCGTTCCATTTTCACGTTAGGTATTTTTTCTTTATTTTTGGAGACTGTGCCTTAATTCTTAGATTTGGGAGCTCTATGTAAACCCAGAGCCTGAAGGAGGGGGAGGGGCATTGGTTAAATACCCATTAACACTAAAAAAGCAGGGGTGGGGGGGATTTCTAGTCTCTAACTTCTAATCTCTAGCGAGGAGGCTCCCCAAGTTAAGAAGAATTTATCGGGTAATTATTATTGTCCGGGTGAAAGTGGTGCTTCGAAGGATTGTGTTCGGAACCAATTCCAACGTTTCGATAAGTCCAGCGGAGGTTATCCTAAGGGTCGAGTAAAGAAATGTTGTCAGTCGACAACTATCCTTCGCAGAATTACCCCCCCGGACGATCAGGCCACAAGATCACGCGTCAGTCCGTGTCACTGACACAGTGACTGAAATAATGAGTTCAGGTACACTTCAGGTGTTCATGTAAAGGTTGGGCGAAACTAGTCATGATTTTTGGGAGCTAGAAAGACTCCACATTACAACCGCAGATTACTCGGGGAGGAGTCCTTTAGTTCACTGTTACTCAAATTCCTATCAAGAACCATTACAAACGTGTCTGACACAAGTAACAAATAGTCCTGGCTTACAGCCACTCCAGCTGGGTATAATTACTGAAGATTCCTTGGGGCAAGTCCCTCAGCTTGTTGTTTCTTAAGTGCCTATCAAGATAACGTTAGAACGTGTAAAGTACATGCTGAGTACAACCGTTACGATAAAAATGACACCTGAACGTCTAATCTCTTCATCATCAAAACTATAAGGAAATTTATAAAGAAAACAACTAATAAATGACTAATATCTTATCTTGAATCATAGGTTACTCTCGTCAGCCTAATGATCCATCACCGCCTGATATTTTGCCACTTTCTGAAGAGTAGGGATATTATTCCAATGTATTCCAATATATCTATTTTTGAACTCTGGACTGAATCCCACATGTAAGCCTTATTCTTGAACTTATCTCTCTTAAATTATTATAGGATCAAACCCTTCCTTGTAGATCCTAAGAGGATATAGCCAATCCAGCGTAGAACATTGTGCACGTTAAGAATTCCCACGACTCGACTACCCGTTATGGTACATTTTACATTGTCCTGGGGTTATCCTAATCGATTTGAGTCTTGCCATAACATGAAAGTAATTCCTTTGAGAATAAGGTCTACGATAGCATGTGAGGAATTCCTCTAAGAATAGGGCTTCTAGTGGAGAAGCAGGCCTTTGGGTCAATCTTTTCTTGGTATTTATAATTGTTTAATTACACTCACAATTTTGACATAGCAGGCGGAAATTTCCATGCAATTGAATTAAAGCTTTTTCCACTGCAATTCACACTAACGATAGTTTGGTGGAAGACGTCACATTCGCAAGGGCCTGGGCACTCTAAAATGAGGCAAGAAATGATTGGCCGTTAAAATTCGTCAACAAAGGCTTCAAATTTGAAAGACTTAAGTCAGTTGTTTGGGCAACGAAGAATATTTCACTTTGATAGAACATTACTGTAAAATCACAATTACCAAGATTAAACGAACACTTCAGAGTTACGATGTAAATTAACTGATCATGAGTCAAAGATGAAAACTGGATTGAAAACACGAACTACAGGTACACTCTATGCAGGCGCCAAAATCGACAAACTGGTAAAGTAACTTCACTTGGAATAGAAACAAGTTTAAGCGTACAAATGTGAATTTCCTTTGGTTATCATCATATACGCCTTCCCCTTCACGAGATAAGTATCATACCAATAATTAACATTCAAACCTAAAAACAACATACAAATTAAATTAAAGGGATATGGAAAGATCACTTTTGAAAGGTCAAATAAGATCCAACCACCAAAGTAGCTTAAACGTTTTTGGGGTGGTTAGAATTTTGAGCAAATGAAAAAGTACAGGTTTAGACAATCCAATTATACAAAGTACTGATATACTTCAACAAAACAATAATACCTCACCTTCAATTCTGAGGCTGATGTTTCTTCTTAATACCTCTCCATCTCTTCTTACCTCGCAGCTGTAATTCACGTTGTCTTCTGAAGTTACTTGAAGCTGAAATGTTATGCTGGTACTATTTTGAACAGTGACACCATCCTTTCTCCATACAATGTATGGAGCTGGCGCACCTTTTATTGGGCACCACAGTTTAGAGGTTCTGTTCAAAAATACATACTGCGTATTTGTAGCTTGATCCAACGTAGGATTGACTATATTAGATTTCAAAGAAAAAAGGAAAGCAATTGTTGGAATTATTATGGTGTATGTATGCAGAAAACCTTAGAAACAGTTCGGGAGGATAATTCGTATACATGCACATCAAAAAATATTCTAACTCTGACACAATTCAGTGTTCAGGCCAAAGTAACATACGGATTCTATTTGTATCCTTCCCCTTTCTTTGTCTCCGCCTGTCTGTCTGGGATTTAAGGATAAGATAGACCTTCGAGTGCCAACTTTTTATTTTTTTATGTTTTAATTTTTTTTTTCATGTCAAACTAAGCATTATTGATTTCACTATAATTTCCAAGAACATTTTGGTGAGATATTGAAATGCGGGCGAAAATCTCTGTTATCCGTCTGCGTTTAAAACTAGCATGTGAATGGAGACAAATAAAAAGGAAAAGAGTCCATAGGTGAAAGTAAAAAGAAGCCTGGCTTTCAGCAAAAGAAGTAAAGAAATTCGTTGCAGAATGGCGAAATAATCTCACAAAGTGGATAAAACTTTGTAGTTTTGGAAATTTTAATTTCTTCGTCCTACGCTCGAGACCAGACAAAAAACATCTTTTTCTACTTCTTTACTAAGCTCAAAATCTACCACTTCTCTTACTCTATTAACTAAAAGTCTATTTGTTTCTGGAATTTAAAATTAGTAATAGATATATATATCTATATGCATATATATAGGTATATATTGATTAATTGAAAGAAACATCATGCCTGTTTCATTGATGGATCTGGCGGTATAGAATACGTCGAAGTTATAGAAATCTGTCCGGATAAATTTCAACCACATGTATCGTCCACTGGATCTCACTACTCCAGTTCCGTAATCTCCACAGAATTCACCAAGAAGATTGGTTGACTGACTACTGCCATCACGAATTTCAAGATGATATCCCCATAGACATAGGCCTGGAATGTCGCTGCGTATTGTAAAGTTTAGTTCCACATAATTTCCCCGTGAAACTGAGATAAATTTTTTCCCGTCAAACTCCTGGACTTGTTTCCAATCTTGTGCACGTGCTTGCTTATCATACTCAATCAAACCTGCAATAACTACAACGAGTCAATTAGTCTGGTTGCAACAAAAACAGTTGATAGTTATTATGAAGAAATTATAAATGATACATTAAGACCAAAAAAAAAACAGTGGCTTGCAAAAAAGCTGAGCTCTGTCTTGCGAGCACAATTACTCCATTTATTGAATTTTAGATCATTAAACAAATCCTAAATAAAAATATACTTTACTTTATTTTATACTCCGCGCAGGAGAGAGTGAATTAATACCACAAATCGACTTCTGCTCCAGCTGGGACAAAACGAATGACGATTTCAAACATTCGAGTTAAATTAAATCTTAAAAAAATCCATTTATTACCCCGCAGAGGTTATCCTAGCTTGACAGAAACAAAACAAACAAAAGCTAAATGAAGAAATAAGCACAGACATTGTGTGAAGTAACTAGCTCAATAACACAACATAAATTGTCGGTCAGGGCTAGGGCTCACCAAGCTTGGAGTGTAGCCACTGCACCAAAGAGTCTCCAATTCCAAATGGAAAAAGTGCCAGCGATTTAGAATTAAGACCGTAAATCTAGTTTCCTTGTGAAAAAAGTGTATCGAGGATAGAGAAAAGTTGGTTTATCACTGGTTTTCAAATACATTTCATTGAAACTATTTTATTGAATTTTAATTTGAGTTAATTTTGTTGAACTTGAAAGAGAGTGAAATCTCATAAAAATTAGTGCACTAGCAAAATATGCAAGAGATCCTTATTTCAACCTCAGATGAGACAATCTTGACGTCTTGGACAATTTGTAACAAAGAAAGCGCCCATTTCACATGCATAGTTTTTAAACCTAAAAGTTGCATGATACATTCTTTCAGCAGATGCCGTCTTCGTTCATCCTTTAACTCTTCAGTACCCTCCTTCGACGAATATCCCACTCATTATCTCTGTTCCCTTCCCAGTGGCGCCCACCCCACCCATGGAGCCTCCCCTCCTTCATAATTAGAAAAAAAGAATGAGAAAGCTTAAAATTTTTAGATAATGGTTGTAAACAGCCAAGGCGCTTACAGAAAACAAGGATGAAACTCCACTTGGCCATTGAAGATACCATCACAATGTTGTGTGCCCTAGAAGTAAAGTTCATAGGCTTAATTTTTCCTTATTCACTGTAAGCTTACATCAAGCCAACAGAGGTTTGTAAACAAAATACATGTAGACACAATGAAATGCAATAATTGTATTCAAATAGAAAATTATGTTTATGTATGCTTTTATCTTCGACGAAATTGATTGACATTTTCTTTTCTATAGACCATTACTTCACCTGAGTTTTGGAAATCATTGCTAGTGTGAGAGCCAACTCTAGAAAAAAGTGTATTGAAAAGAAGCCGAATCTCTTGATCGGTCCATTACGTAGTTTGGGACCAAGATTGAAAACAACAAGATCATTTATTACACGGTTTATTCTGGATAGTCCATAAATGATGAATTTTGTTTTTCTCGACACCTATTTCCTGAAAAAAACATGTTGATATGTTGAGAGAGTTAACTCTTTCTTAAATCTGAAATTGAGATAATGTACTTTGGTTACTGAAGCTGATGTCATCTAATATCAGCATAAAAAAATATTAATTCTTGGAACCCTTATGACTGATGGATGAATCTAAATAGAAATTGAATTCGAGTGCTGTCTTTTTTATAGCTTTCAATATTTTATGGTAAAGGGGAAAAAAGTCCCTGTCTATGGTTAGCAAAAGCCAACAAGAAAGATTAATAAACCGGTTGTAAAATCTTTTGTTGGACTAAGAATTCCAAAATAGGAACACGAAATAAAAAGAAAAAATAATTGAAAGAGCAGCTTTCATGAATAAACCTCGTGCTAGCTTGTGTTTAGTCGAAGTCTCCTTTCTTCTTCGTCTGATACTACAGAAGCCATATGTATTCACCTTATAAGAAAGCAATTTTTATATTAACTTCATCTACATAGAGTCGGCAATTTTCGAATAAAAATCGCTGTTTCCCTTTTATTTTGATCACAGACAGGTAGTAATAATAATCCTTTATTCACTGTAATTACTAAAAATATTTACAAAATAATAATAAAATCCTTAAAAATCGAAAAAAGCATGAAAATGTCAAATAAAAATCTAAGAACAACTAACGGATACACGTTTCGTTTACGTTTACTTCTTGAACTTTGAATAAGAAGATAATTAGAAAAAAAGTAATAATAGTAATGTGAAGAATATTAAAAGTTTTAATCCTAAAAAATCTTGGTAGTTCGCTATTGATTCCAAAGCCCCTACTAATCCTAAATGTGAGGAATAGTAAAAGGGTAGTAAAAGCTAGTTCCACTTTGATTCCTTATCACTATTCTTGTCTTTTTAAAAAAAAAAAAAGAAGCCTCAAATACACGTACGAAATTTTGTAGAGCGGATAATTATTCTTCTTTTTCTTCCTTAGCCAAAATATCTTGGAAAAGAGGCCATTCATAGTATCTCGATAAGTTCATATTATCAGGTTTAAATTACGCAGTCCATCAACATGCACCCGAAATGAATCAGTCTCTCAATTCTCGCTTACAGACTACTCAACAACCCAATAAAATAAGAAATAGGAATTCCAATGTGATCACTGAGCTTAGTTAGAATTCAGTTACGAGATGAATCATTGATAAACTTATTGCTAATTCATGGCGACCGATAAAAATATTCCATACTATATTTGGCGCTTTTCATCCTCTAAACATGAAATATAAAGGTGATTTTTATTCCTTTGGAAAAGCTGAACAAAATCCCGACCGTTGCGCAAAGTAAATATTATGTTCATGCATTTTTAATGTAAGGAAGAAAGAATGTACAAATTTTTTGGAATTTTCCTTCCTACAAAGAAAGTGCTTCTCTTTTCCCTTGTGGTGTTCTCCAACCTCTTCGGCGAATATATTGATGACACATTTACAGTTTTGGAGGAAATAAATTGAAATCCTCGCGCTGGGAATAGTTATCCTTTTATCCATCACTCAGCTGATAATTTTACAAGTTGCATGCTTTTTGTTTGTGCTCTGATGTCATTTGAATTTTTCATTTGATCGAGTTGATCGTTTTCCAAAATTCTCAACACTAATTTTCTTGACAATATAACGATGTTGGTAGAGGGAAATGAGATTTCGATGAATTGAATGAAGTGCTATCATGAATTGATTAAAGTTTTACTCATTTTGTCGTGTACTGGTTTTGACAGGGCGTCAAATGCACATCTAGAGCATAACTCACAGATACTATGGTTATAAACTGAAAGGAATCGAGTTGATTTTGCAGTGGAAAAATATTTTAGACATATTAGAAACTATATTGTGGTAAAGCACGTAGCATATTCATCAACAGGATCGACATCTGTACTGACTGTGTACATGTAGTTATCTCGCAATAAAAAGGAAGGCTCGCCACCTTTAGATAAAAAGAGCTCGTAATAGAATGACTAGGTTCTTCATTGTTCTAAAACTTACCTTAAATTCTAAAACCGTTACTATTCGTTCTTTTCGGTAAGAGAACGGTTATTGCCCTTTAAACAACAGATGTTTCAATATCAATATATATATATATATATATATATGTATACTAGTTATATTTTGCATAATTTATGGTGCGAATGTCGCGAGAAACTATTCAAAAGTGTTTTTTAATCTTTAGATGAAGAAAAGCCACAGAAATGTCAGGTTTGCGATTTTGTGGTTTAACCGGTCTCGTTCTTATCAAAGTAAATCTGTTCAATATCATCATATATTGACAATAGAAGGAGAAATTGCGCTTTTATCACTCTACTGCAAAAATTGCAGCACATCAGCAAAGAACTGACAGGAAAAAAGATCTGTATGCGTTGCGCGCTTTCTATATCACGTACAAGAATAATTAATTCAGCAATTTTTTCAATCTCTCATCAGGACAGATTTTTGAAAAAGTCTTCTGGAAAGACTCCACAAAATCGAAGAGTTGTAATTTTTTTTTTCTAAAGATTATGTCCGATACTCTGTGAATATAACTGTTTATCGTTCACAAACTGACTTCTTCGTGTCTTTTTCCTCAGGTGCCATTTGACTTTCAAATTAACGTTTGAACAACTTACAAGGAATATGTTTCCCTTTCAGTAAAATTCGAATCTCCATTGTAAAATACCATTACAAAACATACACTCTTGTTTATTTTTTCGAGGATAAGACTACTATTTGTGTTTTTCGAAGAATTTAGACTCTTGTCCATGTCGATCAATTAGTCGATTAATTTGTTTAACTTTTTTCGTGTTCTTTGTTTCTCAAAAAAGGCGGAAACGATAACATAAAAATCCCAAAAATAGAGAAAACAAACTAAAATGATCGAATTACAGAACTTCAGGAGCTAGAATAGTTTAGGATAAATATTGTGGTAACAAACATAACAAAAATGATGTCATCGAAAGGATCGCCATCTGTCAACATCTAGGAAGCTTATATCCTATCAACAAAAAAATTCTCTCCACTTTCAAATCTAACTTTTGTACCGTATAGTGAGCGAGAGAGATGAATTAAACTATTATGAAACAAGAACAGAAAGAAACGAAGCTCTTATGTTTTGGTACCTGAATGTTGATTGTCCCTTTCCTCTGAAAGAATCTGATGGTGTTTATCCGCATAAGCAGAAGATAATTAATTCACACAAGGGTAAAGGGTTTTACAGCTGTTTTAACTGTTGTTTTTAATAAATTAAGTTTTAAATAGACAAAAATTTCCATCACGTAATTTTCCAAGTCCACGTCTACCTCAAAAGAGAACTGAAATAAGGTATATTTGTTTTTTTTTCTTTTCCCTTTTCTCTTTGAGCAGTTTTAATAACTTATTTATATAATGTTGCAATGAACTGAATAAACTGACTAAGTTATATGACTAACGTGACTATTCATCGGCAACCAACGCTTTTATTATTTCATAACAGTATTTGACTTTCAAATCCAAATTATGCCAAATTTTTTACCCTAAATACATTTTTTTTATTTTCATGAACGCTGACTTATTTTTTTGAACCGAGAATCCAAAACTACGGATCTCATCTCAAAAACATTTTCATTTTCTTCTTTTATCAACTTCTCGATAACGAAACTTATTTCCGCGATGTAATGTCCCTGGATTGAAAATGACGCGTCAGTGGAAAGATTAATATGTTATTTACCGACTGGGAGGTTCTTAGAGTTTAAATCTCCGTTAGAGGGCAAGATTTTCAAGTTTTCACCACAAGGACCTTCCTCAGCCGGTTGATAGTTTACCATCACTTTCTCTTTTTTTCTCAGTTCGTGAAGGGGGGTATTTTACAATTTTGTGATCTGATCGGTTCTAAGAGTGGGCAATCCCGCTTCTTCCCTTACCGCCCAACCCCCCCCCCTCCTCCCACACACCCACACACGCTCACAGCGGGTGATATCCGTCAGGTGATGAGTTGTGTTATATGTAGATATCCATTTTTTGCTAGCGGGGGACAGCGTGTTTAAAGCCTTTCTCATAGATCACTACTATTAGGGTTGACCTTAGAGATGACTTATGTAAATTTTTACTCCTCAAATCATTTTCGTTGTTCGCGTAAAATTGGTTTCCAAAAAAATTTGTTATCGCAAATGTATCATTGATTGGGTTATAACACTTGACACGCCGTCTAAACACCATAATAATTTTTCACTCCTTTGCAAAATGACTTTGAGAGGTCATTTAATGCCTGGATTCTCCTAATTTTTTCGGTGAACAAAATTTGAGCATAGTTATGAGTTCTTCTAAACTAAACTTTCGGTAAGTTCTTTCAATTCGGGCTTTCACATCAGAAACCGAAATAATTCAGTGAGCGAAAGCTGAATTAAATGCCCTCGTTTCTTGTAAAGTTATCTCTTCAGTTAACCATGGGAAGAGAGATAAGATGTAGAAGCGCCATTACGGCGAACAAACGAACAAATTTTATTAACCGTGACATTCCACGTCATTTCGTGAATAACATTACCATTAAATAATCGTCAATAGCAGCGGATAATACTTTCCGATAGATTATTTGACTGGTTCTTAAGAAAATATCGATGTAGAGCAATCTTCGGTGTCTAAAGTAAGTGTGAAGTGTCAAAAGCAAGCCAAGTTCGCGTTGGGTTTGCTTTACTTCGCTCTGTGATTGGTCCAGAAAACGCGCACCATCCTCTCAACCAATCAAATCTAAATTAAAAGCTAGTCGCGAATTGGTCAGTCGCGTTTGCCCGCGGTTCAGGCAATGTACTTTAACCCTTTAACTCCCTGAAGTGATTAGCAAGTAACTTCTCCCTCTAGTATCCATATATTATACAGCAAACAGGTAATGAGAACACTCAGACTCATCAGGTACAATTTATTTCCTTGATTGAACACCTAATTCTCGTAATCAATTAACAAGGAAATGTGTAGTAGCTAGAGGGGAGAATTGACAATCAGATCTTGGGAGTTAAAGGGTTAATTGTCACTTTTCTCAATCACTAACCGAGTTCTGGTTTCTACGCTGATTGCTCCAGAGTGGTCAACGAACTTCAAGCGTTGCGCATGGAAAGTTTCCCAAATTAGGGTACAAAATCGTGTCATAGTCAACTGATGCCGAGTAAGAGGCATACTGTGATATCATTTACGAATAACCTCAAATAAAAAGGTTCACAGTTTTATTACTTCCTTTTATTTTTCTTGCTCGACTTTGTTGCAGGCTTTCCAGATTTCTTAGATGCCTTTCTATACAGATAGTACAAAATCACTCCAGCCAGGAGCGGCCAAAATCCTATTTGCAGCAGTAACTTTGGATCGAACAGCGACTTCCTCTTAATGGACATGAGCTCGGTGGTAAAAATTAGTACAGAGTCGGCTATGTGTGAATAGAGCAAAAATAAGAAAATGTTAGGATTTGCTGTTTATTCAGTAACGTAGAATGATATTAATATCATGATTAGCAGAAAGATTTCTTTATAACCCCATACTATTCTAAAACAAATCAAAGCTGTAGTCCTAAAGGCAAAATATTGTTTCTGCCATTATTTTCTTTATCCATAAACTATCTGTATAATGAAGAATGGGGCTCTGCAGAAATCTTGCAATGTATAATCTGTGTTATAACAAGAAATTCAAAAGAAATTTTTTTCCTATTTGGCTATTACCACATATCCAACAGATATCTTGTTCATGATTGGTCAATGACTCATGCCCAATAAAATAGGTTATAGATTGCAACACAAGATTTACATATTACATGTGCTCAGAATTAAAGACAAACAAAAAATGCTAAGTTCTAAATATTTAAAAAAACTTTAAACTTGGTTGAAATGTCATAATTATTTTATCAAATTGCCATTACAAAGAAAATATGAGCATTTTCCAACTTGTTGGAAATTTCTTATTTTAAGTAATGTGTGCTGAGGACAAACAAAGAGATTTGAAAAATGAATTTTTTGATAATATAGTAAATCAGAAACTCATACAAACCAATTCTGCATTTAATATAATTATATTAATGAAATGTTTTGGTCATCCAAGTTCAATTAAGAAAACTTCCCAAATATCACCTGTGTCATAAATTAAGACTTACACTTGCGTTCAGACCATTTTCTGTACTTATAGATGTAGGCCCCCTTAGTTCCTCCATGGTCATTGTTACAATCAATATTTACTTACGAGGAATAACATTCTGAATTCCACGAGCTCCATACCCTAGGTGAGGAGGGATGATCAATTTTCTTTTTTCACTGCAAAAGAGAAAAAGCAGAATCATAGTCTATTGAAAAATATCAGCCTGAGCACCGCTTCTGTAAACTTGTTTGAGGGAGCCACAAAAATGATCAACCAAAAGGGTTTTTAACTTATTTGTAGAGAATAAACAATGCGAAAAGGGGGATGGGAAAGGCAGTTAAGACAGTAGGGGGCTTTGAAGTCCAGAGGGAGTTTTACTTTTAAGTAACTCTTAAAAGAGTTGCCATGCCAATGTTGTTGTCAGTTATGCTTGCAAATAGCTTATTTCAAATGAATAGAACTTGGAAAATAGTATCCATCCATGGGCACAATTTTTTGCACCCCAACTTGTCACTTAGAAGTAAAATTTTAGACAGGTATTTTTTTTTCAGTTGAGGAAATCCTGCTAAGCTAAGCCCCACTTTAGAAGAAGTACCCTCCTCGATAGCACTAATTGCTGATTACAAAAATCTGCTCATGATGAAAATATTTGACCTCGTTGTTGTTTTTTATCATATACTGTAGTATGTATAGATGGTATATTTGGACCCAACATATTGACCAGCTCCCAGTTGGCTTGTTAGCTCAGTTGGTGGAGTGCTACACCAGAGGCGCAGAGGTCATGGGTTCAAATCCCATACGGGCCTGAAATTTTTTTCAGGTCCTATTTTTAACTACTCGTTTCAGTAGTGTTCTTAGTTGCGAGGATCTCTTACATTTGTTTCTTCACCACAGTGCAAATAAATGAATTTCACATATCTAAAATCATTATACATACTGTAATATTTCTAAAACTTACCCTATGCACATTCCTTTTATACCCATCTCCCAACCTGTAAAAAAAAATTACAGAAATAGGTGAAAAAGTTAAGGTGGCTATTACTTGTAAAGTGGTGAACTTTCTGTCACTGCAGTTCACATAAAATCACAATTTGGGAAATCTTAACATCTCTAAAAGGGCTTTAACTGAGAGCTTTTAAAAAAAGTATTACCAACCAGGCAAAAGAAGAACTCATGTTGGAAGTCATTATTATTCATCGCCTGGATGGTTTATTTGGACCCAACATATTGCCCAGCTCCCAGTTGGCTTGTTTAAAGCTCAGTTGGTAGAGCACTGCACTGGTATTGCAGAGGTCATGGGTTCAAATCCCATACAGGCCTGAATTTTTCTCTGGTCCCATTTTCAACTACTAGTTCAGTAGTGTTCTTAGCTGCAAGGATCTCCTAAATTTGTTTCTTCATCGCAGTGCAAATATATCAATTTCATATATCTAAAATCACTATACAGTAATTATACTTTGGTTTTTATTTTCAATGATGCTCAGTCTACATTAGATATCACAAAAGGTAACCTCATATAATCAAATTCACCAGAACACTTGACTGAGGACAGTGGTTCCTTTCTAGTTTAGCTTTTAATGTTTCCTCCTATAATTTTTATACGTCACTATGTATGTATACATGACCAACAAAATGTCACATAGTTGTAAGTGAAACTTAAATAGTAGCTAAATAATTCACATATTGTGAGTCAAGAGAATACTTCATTTACGTGAAATGAAGAATTGGGATATCTTCGCATCTCTAAAATGGTTTTAACTAAGAGCTTTTATAAAAGAATCAGAAACCAGATAGTAAAAGAAGTCAAAATATTGCAATTAGAAAAATTTTCATTTGACTAAGTATAAGTATTGACAGTAACCAAGTTTAATTTTAAGGTTTCACCTCAAGTTTCTATGTGATTGGCCAAGAACACTTGCTCCATATTCTCAACAAATCAGATTTAAAAATAAAACCAATTTCCTGTCAAATGCTCACTTAGTGTTCTCATGCTTTATGCAATTTAATTGTTGCCAAACTGTTCTCATCAGCTCATGATTTTAAAATGTTTTACCTTTTTTGCTCTAGAGAGCACTTGACTGATAACTTTGGCTTAATGGCTTTATGAATCCAAAATTAAATCACCCTGATAGTATAGCAAAATAATCAGAGGTCCTGATGCAAGTTACCTTTGATAACCTTCCCGTTGCCCAACTGGAACTCAAGTGGCTCCCTTCCTTTTAAAAGGGATGAGTCGAACATTTGTCCATTCACCAGTGTACCCTAAAAGAGTTCATTGACAAATTAAGGAAATTCAAACATTTGCAATAGCTACATCTTTAATAAGAATTGAGAACAGGTTTTTACTTTTTTTTGTTATTTACTTTGAGCTGTTGTTGTTGTTTTTTTATTTTTTATTTTGACGGTTTATTTTTGTCTTTTTGTTTAGGCAGTCTAATTTAAAATGATAATAGAAAGCTAAAGGGAGAGGATGCCAAAATCTATTTACTAATAACATGTTGGCACCCAAGTGATTAAAACAATTTTGGTTCAAATTTCTGGCTTGAAAAATGAAAGGATGTGAGAACATCCTAATTCCTTTGGAATTCACTGTAATGCTTTCAAGTAAGAAGCAAAGTCATATATGTACATACTGTATAGTGAACAGACACAATGTCGCCATTATCTGCTTTGTCCTCACAGGTAGCAGGCTTGTTCTGAAATAGAAAGATCATATTATTTTATACAGAATACTTCATGAAAAGTCTGTCCATATGGTAATTATGCACAAGTCAGCAGTTAAAATATTCAAGGACTGAAATTTCTGATATAAAACCAAACAAGTACAGACAGATAATGATCACATATTTACTACTAGAAGCTTCTAAACTGAACAAGAATTAAAAACTCCAAATTTCATCTAGTAGATTAATTAGTCTTCATTTTTGCATTCTTTCCTGATCAGTGTGAAAGTTTCTATAATTTAAGAAATTAAATAACTGCATTCTGTGCAAACCCTAGAGGGAATTTAAGTAATGTCTTTAATCCCTTGGATTTGTTTTTGCCCCCTCACTTAATTATATTAACAATACTCATCCAATTTTACACAATCTACTTGATTATGTCCATTGTCCATCAGTTTCCAATTTGGCAATAAAATAGTTTATTGAAAAGAACACCAAAAGCCATCACAGAGCAGAGGATATTCAGATTACTGTGCAGACCATCTTTTCTACTGCTAAAATTATAGTGGCCCAAGCTTTTTTTTGTTTACAACTATTTTGAGAATATTCTTAACAAAATTGTTGTCACTCATATTCTGAGTTTCAACACCATACTTTGAATGAAAATTCTAGTGAATGTTTTAATGAGACTGTAGGAATTTCCCCTCTCAACTCCATTTTGTTTGTCTTAATTCAACAATATATACACAGTCAGGTATTTGAACTACTCTTCAGAAATGCACAAATCATACTTTTCCTCTAATACATATTACAATTAAAATCTCGTGCTTATTGGATTGGTACATGTATGAATATGATTCATTGTTACATTGTATGAGTTACGTTGTATGAATCACATGTGAACCAGTTGCACCCACTGAGTTATTGAAGAACAGTCTACAGATTTCTAATAAGATCTATGCTTTTAAGTCCTTACAAATTATATTTCACGTAAACTAGAAGATCAAAGCCATGGTATTAACCTAATCACCGCTAATAAATTATTAATTTCTAGCATCACTTTAGACCACCTGTCGTGACACTCCTTCTCAAATAGCCCAGACTATTATGTAGTGTGCATGTATTGGTAATTGTGAAGAAGAGCTCCCCAAAAAACCTGTCGGCCGACTGTCGGTCAACTGTCGGCCGACAGGTTACCGACAGTCTACCGACAGCTAACCAACAGGTTACCGACAGGTTAAGAAAAAAGAAAAATTGTGTTAAAAACGAACAGTTAACGTGACATAACAATCCGTAATAGTGATGTATGACTCGAAAGACTTCACCTACTTACCGATCGACGGCAAAGTTGAAAGTATGTAAAGAAAAGTTTCTTCCAAAATGTTGTTATCAGATGCGTATAGGATATATCACTTGCGTAATTTACAACACACCAGACAATCTAAGAATCGCATTGGAAGATAATTTAATCGAAAACTCGGCCAAAAACTCCGATAACCATAAGCTACGTATCAATACAAACACTTTCGTTCAAATCGCCCAACAATGCAACGCTGCCTCTTATGGTATGTTATGTATGTATCAATGATGATTACCTTGTGCATTTGTGTTGCTATCATCGTCCTCTATCTTGCAGGTTTGGGATGAATTGCTATTTCCAATTTCAAGTTTAATAAATGATACAACTGTGAATCTTTTTACTCGTTATGTTAGGTAATAAATTACTATACGCAACAATTCGATAATTAGACTTGGATGCGTGATGCGATAATTGATTTAGGCGCGCGCCGCTAAAATCACGATTCTACGAGTGAAGTATCTTGTATATTTCACCACTCACAAAACGGCTCCTTTATGAGCCACCAAATTTTGAAAGTCAATTAATTAATTGTTGATAGTTATTTGATTTTCCACTTTTTTTCCATGAGGAGCGCTTAAAAAAAATATTATTTTGAATATCGATGAAACAAATACCGCGATAAAAGGACAAAAAAAAAATAGCGCGTGATATTTTAGTATCTTTCGCCCGCGAAGGACTAATGTCGTTCACATTTACCACAGAAGTGTTATCAACTGGCATACACAATACATATCAACAGTTTAATCGATATTCCAACAACAACCTTTAGCTTAGCCTCTTTTGGCTAACAAACGAATATGGATTTTTTTTCAGTATAACATATTTTGCTATAAAGTTCACCCAAAGTCCTCCCGTACGTACCGTACGTATGCAAAGTTTAAAAATAGGTACCCAATGGGTACTTGTGTCTGCTGCAGTGAAATGGAATCTGCTGTAGGTGCCAATTTTTTGGAATACTGTTAAACTGGCTAGAAACATCTCCCGAAAGGCAGTGCTATGGAATGCTCAAGGCATCACAAAGATGGGGAACTGAAGTGGTGAATGTCCCATGCTCCAGTTGGAGGTAAGGGATCATCAATATCATGATTGTGATTACATCTTCATCACTGTTTAAATAACTTTTATTGTGTTATGGTACTGCAAAGAATCTAACATTAAAGTGAACGTTTCTTTTATTTTGTAGAAGAATATTTAAATCAAAGAATTGAAATACAACAGCCAATAGTTTTTAACAAAATTGAATAGTATCTGAAGTCTTTGTAACACAAGACAACTGTAATGCAAATGCAGTAGCAGTTTTGCAAAGCAAGAAAAAGTCTCTGGTTGTAATAATTCCTAGGAAATCATTATGTTTTTCATTTAATGGTAATACGCAATCAATTTGGAACAAAACATAGGTAAAACAAAGTTAGTATATTTACATTGTTGTGTTCAAGTATAAAATAGGTGAATATACTTTTAAAAGTATTTTGAAGTGTTTGTCTTTTAATTGAAATGAAATGTATCAGAAATGTAACGCAACAGAAATATTATCCCAAAAAAAGCAGTACGTGTACCTGTAAATAATGTTTATCAGTCAGAGAAACAATCATTTCACTTAAAACCAGTGTCTACAAAATGTTTGTTGCAAACTGTAACAAAACAGGTATTATTAACGTTTGGTTTTCAGTAGTAATTTCCACTGATGTGTGACAGGAAATTGTTCATTTTATTCAGATTTGCACTGACTCCACTATTTTTGTTTTTTGTTGAATGTTATGCTGGTTATAGTTGGTAACTCTAGAAGAAAGGCAGTTATGGTTTCTTCAGTGATTGGAAGAGTGCTCTTTCCTTGTGACGCTAGCATATCATGCAGGATGACGTTGAACAGGGTCACTGTGATCTTTGATTCTTTAATTTGTACCAGTAGTTGTCCATAACATTGTTGAATGGTGGACTTCATATTCTGCTTGAGCCCACAAGTTGAACAGGTTAGTATGGGAGACGTCTCTATTACCAGCTTTTTGTTACAGTTGCAGCAGGCTTGATATGCAGTGACACTTCGCACTCCAAGTATTTCTGCTGCTGCTGTTGTATTGGTAAAGTTCTGAGGTAGCTCAGCAGGATTAATGAGATCCACAGAATTGTTCCCAAAGTGTCACCTTAATGGCTCCATGTGGGTCCACAAGATAGGCAAACAACTTTTTTTTTTCACAATCCTCTGTCTTCACTTTTTTTGTTGATGACATCTGAATAAGTTTGGCTTTGATGGTGATACTTTGATTTGTGTTTGCAGCTGAAATTGACTGAATATTTTTGGCACTTGGCAACTCAATTCTTAAAAAAAGGTATTTCTTTTGTAGGCTCTAACAGTACATTGTTATTCATCAGTACTGTGGTTGCATCTCCTGCTCTTTCAATTCTAAAATTTTGAAGTTTTATTGGAGATTTCTTTCTGCTCATTTGATCAAAGTGTTCCTGTTTACTTCTAGAGAAGCAGACTCCTCTTACTAAGCCATCGGTGGTTTGTATGGACATGTCAAAGTAAGATGTCTTGTTACTTTTTTAGTTGGAGACACATTCTTCTTTTTGTTCTTCCATTGACTGCAAGTGAAAAAGAACCTTTTGAGTTTGTTTCATAGCAATGTAATGTATTTCAAAATTTCTAATAACATAGGGAGCACTGCATCAAAAGACGATGACGACTATGACTACGACTACTACTACAAATTCAACTATAACAACAAAATGCCAAAAAAAAAAACTTACCTAGGTGAATTATAATTTTTTATTTATTTACTTATTCATTATAAATCAATCAACAACAGCAGCCTCTACAGACAGGAAGGAATAACACTAAATGAAGGTTGGGGAGTGCAGTATACTGCAAACTGTTTATTAGATGATACTAATACTGAAAATCAAAGTGAACAATTAAAAGAAATAGAAAAGAGCAGTGGTTCCAATAAGCAAGATGGAAATGACAGTAATGATAATGATGATCAGTGGACTGAAGATGAAGCAGAAACACCTGCTGGTGTTACTGACACCATGTTGACCAACACACATTATTTTGAAGACAGTCTGCCTCAACGTATTTTAAATGTTGCACCAGGAGAGGGAAACAAACCCTTAAATATATTCAAAGATCAATATTCTGAAGAGTTAGCATATCCTGGTATATTCCTTGGTCAAAGTCGACTAGAAAATAAAGATAGACTAGCTAATGTTCATTATAGCGACATTTGTAAATCTGAACTAAGACGATCAGATAGGAGAGCTGCTATGTGTGTTGAAAATATATTCTTCAAAACAAAAAAGCTTCAAATGAAAATTCTCTCAGGAAAATCACAAGTTGCACTTAGGAAGTGCAAAGGAAATTGCAAATCTTCAAATGCTGGACAGTTGAAATGTGAAGGAGCAATTGAGCGCTTGATTCATCTTGATGAAGGATTCCAATTTTTGAAAGCATTGATACCTTACAACTGTATGCAAAGATCTGTTCATAGCGATGCTTAGATAGTAATTATCATGAAGAATACTAGTTCTAGGTTTCTCTCCTCTGTATAAAATCGCCACAGCTTTCGCACGTGTTTGTCCAGTGATAGATGTTTTCACGTGTGTAGTGAAATACATGTATCTTCTGCCAAATCCATTTCGTAAACAGGGCATATTATATCCCGCATTGGGCTTTGTAATCCCCAAGTGAGACTTAATAATTCCCTTAACGGGCTTTTCATTCCCCAAATGGGGCTCAATTGTTCCCCGAAGGGACTTTGCATTCCCCAAATGGGGCTCATAAAGCTTATTTTGCGTCCTGAGCACTTGCAAAATGGCCAAGCGATGATCGTGTTGGCGCCGAGAAAGCTTCAGTCGATTTACAAATTCAAAGCATCTTTCAAAACCTTTCACTCGGCCGGAATGACACCCAGTGCGAATGCTGTGGCAAAATGAGAAAACACCTTTTAAGAAATCCGTTACAAATATGAAAAGCGAAAAGATCACTCACCTTGCATGCAAAAATAATACACCCTGGCTTAACGAACGAAATCAGGACGATACGACGCAACGCAAACGTTTTTCGAAAGCACATGGTTTGACGGATTTGACTTTGTCCTTTTCTCAGATTTGATTGGTTCCGAGTCTTCCCGGAAATCGGTAGTTTGCCACGACCTGTTTCATTTGTCCTTTCCTCGTATCCTATTGGATAGATTATTCCCCTGAGGAACGAAGTTTGCACCCGAAAGTATTACAGGCCGAAAGTATTACAGGCCGAAAGTATTACAGGCCGAAAGTATTACCCCTCCGTGCATAATTCATGTATCATGTCACCAAATGGAATCCGCAGTTAAACGTCAAGAGTAAATCCGAGATCTTGTCGTATATGAAGTAGCTGGTCGCGCGTTTTACAGCTTATCTAAGTGTCTGCATGCATTATAAATGCAGCAGACACAAAAACTTAAGCTTCTAATTTTCTCGACTGCATAACAAAATCCGCGCGGGTAGGTTATCGCGACAAATTTCGTGAATTTTCCCTCAAATAATACCAATTTCACAAACTTTACAAATGTTCGCTTTTTTTCGAAGAAAGATAAAATCCAAATTCAAAATTGCAGAAATTAGCACCCGATCGATCACAAAGAAATACTACCAGTAATTTAAGCACAAGAAGCTTGTCTGAGATTTCAATCTCTTCACATACCTCAACAATAGTTTATAGATCCTTCTTCTTTTTGGCTCCAGCAGCATACCCACATGAAAAAAAAAAGTACCACAGAACAAAAATCTTAAGTTGTTCTTCATTGGAGATCATCATCCAATTTACGCGATCTTTGAGTAATAAAATGTCGGCTGTAATCTAATCGTGGCAAGCGGAGGCAGGCGACTCTTCTTGCACCTCGAGAAAGCCTGGGAATGAACCTCAACTCAATATGGCGGACGAAGAAAGCCCAGAAGAATCGGAGGAAAAGATTGACTCTCTATCGCATCCAGAAGTGATGGCTCTCTTTGGTGAAAAAAATTGGGGGAAGACAGTGGAAGATCCACTCCTTATATGTATATAATTTTATATGCCTTTTAATAAACTTTCAGCTGTAGTTGTCATCCAAAATGCGACAGTGCATCACCTAAAGAAGGCAATACAAAGACACATCTTACTTAAACTCTCCAGGGAAGGAGGTCTGCATATTGTCTCTTGGTAAGTGGATAAGGAATCAAATAATGTCAAGTTTACATAGTATGGTTTTACACAGTTTTATATTTCTGATTGATGTAATCAGATGGCCCTTATACACTGTACTTGAAAAATCAACATATCAGTCCACTGCATTGTGTGATTGATACATATTTATGTTTTCAGCCATAAAAATTTAATACTGAATCAAACAATATAACCTGATATTCATTTATTCGACCATTAGCTGACCATTAAGGACCTGTCTTCTCATTAGCTTTTTGCATGAAAACTTGTCAATATTCATAGTACAACACTCAAGGTGGTTGAGGGTTAGATGTTAACTTTAACTGTTCAACTTACACACAAATCTAATACGTCAATAGAGATGATGGAATTGAAATGCTTACTATCAAATAGCATAACAGCTGATCAGTAACAAAGTAGACCTTTAAGGGAATAATTAATGAGTATTGAAATACTCCAATGACAGCAAGCTATAATCCACCAGTAATTACAAACCAAGGTGCTACAAATAGTGACATATCAACTTTCAACCTCAACACTGATGAAGGTGTTGATGGATTAAATGGATGTTTATCTATCAATTAGTCTGACTCTGACATCATGAGACAAACAGTTTAATGTTTGTTTACTAATACACAAACCATAATGTAATATGATTTTGTAATTAAAAACTAATAGGAAGTACATTTGGAAAATCTATAGGTTGTCATTTGAAGGACAGAAGCTAACAGAGAATCATCAACCTCTCACGTAGTAAGTCAACAGTAGATGTAGTTATGTAGTATTAAACAGTATAATAGTTTGACCCTTTTACCCCTTAGACTGACCAACATCTAATTTCTCCTTACAGTATCACCCCTGAATCAAACATTAAGGTCATGAGAATTAAATAATGATCAACAATCTCCATGTCAGCACCGTAGGAAATGTATAGAAAACAGCACGGTGAATATGCACACTGATCTTTGGGTGTAAAGGGTTAATTATCTGGGTGAGGGGCTCCTCTGCCTTTTTACCTTCCACTTTTCTTATTTTTAAGTTACAGCCATTGAATATATGGTGGTAAGGTGGTGACAACTTTGCTTTCCATAGTTTCATGTCTTTGCACCCATTTTGTTATTAACTTCCTTTGATAACTACAAGGTGATTTTTAATGATTAATAATAGATCTTATATTCATCTGAAGGTGTTAGACTCCTTATAAAAATTAATGTACTTCTTTTCTTTGCAGAAATCTGTAAGGAAAATGAAACCCACAAGATTCTACCTGAGGCAAAACATAGAACCCTTGGGCAGTTTATGCATATGCATTGGTAGTCTCCCAGTTGGCCTTGACACAAGCAAATACAAAATTTTGATTGGCAACATTCTAGGAGAAAGTAAGTTCTGTTTTGTTTGTTTTTTAGATGCTTCTAAACAAGTATCTTTGTTTTACGAGGGGCTAATGTACGTTTCCTGAGTCCTTGTTTCCCTGACCAACTGCCATGTCCATTCAGCTATTTAAGAGTGACAGTGACCCTGGTAACAAGATTGACAACACCTTGGCGACCTAATATTTTACACATTAAAATACTCAAAGGGAGGCTTTTGGCTGTTCTCATATTTTTTCTTGTAATTGTTTTGTAGCCATGGAATTTTGTGAGGTGAAAAGTGTGTTTTCAAGTTGTGGTGAGTTACTAGTAATCCTAGAGCTCAGTTCATGTATCTAATAATTAAGACACATTATTATATCACTGGCAGTGCCCATGGGAAGTATAAAGTGAATTCTGTGTTCTTTCTGTAGAGCATTTCCTAGAAGTACTTTAAAAAACAGATGAACTGAAAAAGACTGACTGGAATCAAGATTTCTGTTTCTTGCATATCGGTATTCTCTTCCTACAGTTAAGGAGTTATGCCTATTTTGATTTTTTTGTTATTCCCTATAGCCTGGACTGTTCCCCCCTGGAAGCCAACCCCTTCTAGTACTGGTAAACTCCAAAAGTGGTGGCGGTCAGGGGGCAGACATGTTCACAGCTTTCCAGAGACTGCTCAACCCTAATCAAGTGTACAGCCTCTTAGAGGGAGGCCCATTATCAGGGTATGTTAAACTCACTCCCCTCCATATCGAGACGAATTCCCACCCAAATTTGTTGAGGTTACACGGAAGTTGTTTACTTAGTAAGAACTATTTCCTTAGACTCTTGTGTCCACAAGAATTGACCGAGGCCGAGCTAATCAAACCATAGTGCAGATATGGGTGGGTGCAGAATCTTTCCAGTGCAGATTGCACCCTTTAAAGGGCGATACCCATATTTACATGAGATAACCCAATGTCTCCCCCCAAGCCTCGCTTTCAAGATGGAACAAGCAAGGAAGTGGTAAAGATTGATGTAAAATTTTTAGTCCAAAAAAGGCATGGGGGTTAGTTTTCCTTATATGACGTCGTCCTGCAGAAGAGCGATTTATATTTTGTCGTATTGGTTGCTTCCCAAATTAATCATTTACAGCTATTCTATACTTAAAACTCTAAGCCTTGTCTTCTTCTGTCAGCTTTGTCCCATCGTCTTTAAATCGCTGAATATCTAAAATATGAATCGATTTGTATCTTTGTTTCAGAGTTTATGCTTTCAGATCTATTTCTGATTTTCGTGTCTTGATCTGTGGTGGTGATGGCACAGTTGGCTGGGTGCTGTCATGTTTGGATGATGTTGTTCAAGAGATGAAGTGTAAGCTACCTGCATCAGCAGTTCTTCCTCTTGGCATTGGTAAGTAGATTTTTTCCAAAGTATTCGTGTTCCCCACGATTTAGAGCAAATTTATTTCCAGAGTCAAAAGTACCTTTGTACGTTTTGTTTTTCTGCGATATGTCATAGATTTCAAGACTCGTTCAACAAACTTGGTCAATGGGATGGAAATCTGAAACTAATCATGACTTAGTCATTCGTGTTTTCTAGGCGATATAGACCCTGGAAAGTCATGCAGATTTTCCCTTTTTAGGCCTGAAAAGTTCGTAGTATTTGAAAGTAAATCAAGTAGTATTGATTACTGAAAGTCTGGAACTCTATACGGTAATTATATGAGCATTTTCAAGTTACGATTGTAGCGTATTTTGAAAAGCTGCCATTCGGGTGGTATAGCAAAGTGAAAAGAAAATGGGTGGAAAATTGAACGAGACTCTCATATGAATGAATCTCTCTCGTGATTTCTATAGTAACAAGAGAATTAGTGGCAAATTGAATGAGATTCCCAGCTTATATGTATTCATCTCTCTCGTGATTTCCATAGTAGCTAGAAAATGAGTGGGAGATTGAACGAGATTCTCAACTTACAGGTAATGATCTCTCTCGTGTTCTCCATTGGGGAGGTGGTTACTCTGGTGGCGAGAGTCCTGTATCGCTTCTCATGGCCGTTGATCAGGCACACGAAGTGTTTCTTGATAGATGGTGTGTCATGTTTGATTCAGTGGACACTAACGACAGTGCGCTTGGCTCGATGGGAGGAAGAGAAGACAATTCTAGTATTTTTACCATGAATAATTACTTTGGGAGCGGAATTGGAGCTGAGCTTTGTTTAGATTTTCATCTCCAGAGGGAGGAAGCACCTGATAAATTCCATAGCAGGTGAGAATACAAAGGATTCAATTTACAGGTTACAAAATTAGTCGTAGTGCCTTCGATCGAAGAAAAAGAGTGTTGATTGCGAAAGCCATTGGATGGTAAAAAAGGTTCCATAGTCTTCTGAGATGTACTGTTGTTTCATCTTTACTGTGTTTAATGTACTCAAACTCCGGATAAATTTTAACCTCCGTTGAAAGCTCTTTTGAAAAGGGATAGGTTGAAAAAACCCCGACTTTGTGTTTTGCAATTTATTGTTAGTGCGACTCTGTTGAATCTCTAATTCCCTCTTTTTTTTTTGGTTTCTTTTTGTTTCAGGCTTCATAACAAAGGAGTTTACTTTAGAGCAGGGATAAAGAAAATGGTCAAAGGCTACTCGCGGACATTTACTCAAGAGGTCGAAATAGAGGTGATTAATCTGTAGAACGATGGTATTGAATGGCTGATCACAATAAAAGGGGTGTACTGCTGACTATAAGACCTCTTATTGCCTTTTGTTTACCCTGCAAGCGGGCTCATGTTTGGGTTTCACCATACTGCCTCTTTTCGAGCACAGCCGCCTATTTTACCATCGACAGCTGCTAATGGAAAAAGGTTATTGAAACCCCTGTATCAGAATTAACTTTCTTAGCATCGAGTGTTGGTCCAAATCATCATCGTCTGTCATTTGTATTCAACTCTTAATGATTGCATGCGTATCAGTTGCACAATTTTTTATTTCATGCTCCAATCACACCTGAGCGTTTTGTTTTGGCGTTTTGCGGTGCTTCTTTGCCTTTTGTCCTCTTTAACTTTCTAGGGACCAGTATCTCATTTACTTCCTTTTCGCTGCAGACTGATGGCAAAAAACTTAACTTACCAACACTAGAAGGAATTGTAATTCTGAACATAGGCAGGTAAGTAAAAGCTGGAAATTGAGGTCAATCAAATTAATTCGAATTAACTTTGCAGTGGTTAGATTTTCAATTTAATTGCAAGAAAATCGCTGCACATCGGCTTCAACAAGTAATTTTAAGCTGCACAGTTTTTATGCCTGGTGAAAGTATGATTCGTGTAGGTCAACATTATTTGTTTCATATAATCACGATCTGATTCCTTTACGGGAACGAACAACCTTTTAAAATTTGTCTCACTCACATCACGTGGCTTCGCAGCAGTCCCCAACTATTATCTGGGAGGCCCGGGTTCGATTCTAGTCAAAGTCTGAATTTTTAAGGCTTCTTTTCTGAGATTACTTTGATAGCAGCTGACCTGCGATTATCAATTCATTACCTGTAAAGTCCTTTATTCTTTTGTATAAATTTTGCGCTTTAACTTTTTTTTTTAATTTGTTTTCCGGCCAGTTGGGGAGCAGGCACAGTTGCATGGGGACCAGACAAAGAAGATGTATGTAGTACTTCATGAATTTAGTGGGATATCTGCTCATTCTTAGCACCAAACAACTGATAAAATAACCATGACATTTTGTCCCTAGAAGATGAAGTCTGGAAAAGACTCAAAGATTCAGCGCATTAGCTATAAAGAAGCCAATAAGTGCGAAGAGTAGAATTGTCCAAACCGCCAATAGCGCGGGAAGTAGCAAATGACCAAACCACTGTTGGTTTTAGTTATGCCCGTGATTGGTTCAGAGAGTGGCTTGAATTATCTGGACCAATCGCAAAGCGAAGTTAAACGAAATAAATGCAATCCCGGATTCCTTTTCCACACACAATTGAAATTGCTTGAATCTTTTTGCAGGGTCATGCCTCAGCTTGTCACTGTGACGGTCTTGTCGAGGTGGTTGGACTTCAGGGAGTAATGCACCTGGTGAGTCAGAATCACCACCATCTTTACCTTCACGCCCTAACATCAGTAGGCATATGCACCATACTGTTCTCTCCAATCTGCTCCGCGTATTTTTTTCTACAACTGCCACAATTTTTGTATCCTGCCTTTTCCGTTCCTCTTAAATATTTGCATAAGAAACGTTTTTATTTAGCAATAAAAATGGTGCCTTAGTTCTTAATTGAGACGAATTCTTTATTAAAAGGGTCAGATTCAAAGTGGAATCAGGACTGGTATTCGGCTAGCACAGGGAGCCCAGGTATGGATGTCTGGTTGTAATCCAGTAAATAACAATGAAGCCATAAGTTGATTATCCTCGTACTATTCTCTTGTAATTTCTGTTTTTCACGTTACTATGTTCCCACCAGTGGTGTAGCGTCATTTTTTTGCATATTTACTTTATAAAATCAGTTGATAAAAAAACTATCATGTAATACCACCCCTTCCCTCCCCGCCTCCCCCCACACACACCGACGCAGAACCACAGTTTCTTTAGAAATTTACCCTCTTCATTCATCCGCTTCAATGCTTTTTTTCTTAATTGATGACAATTATTATTACTTCATTACAGATTAACATCAAATTAAAATCAGAGATGCCTGTACAAATAGATGGTGAACCTTGGATGCAGCCTCCTGGAAATGTGATTGTACGGCCCATACTAACACAGGTATTTACTGTGTAACGATGCTGTACAAGATTACCGTTTGGGGAAAATGAAAGGCTTGTGATTGGACTCGCATATCTCAGTGTTAAAAATGCACCTAGAACATTTCGAAAAATCAATTTAGTTTTATCTTTTTACCTGAGAAACTTTTTTATTATTATTTTTTTGTCAACATTTACATCCAAGAATTCAATAAAACGTTTATAACCGGACGAATTTGGTTCAGAATTAAGAATATTTTGTTAGAACCCAAACAGCCATCGAACGCTTCTAGAAATTTCATCGTAAGTTCACTTATTTTTTTCTTTAGGCGCTGATGCTATCGAAGAGGAAGGTTAAAGTAAAAAACAAAAGAAGACCCACAAGTTCGTCTCGCCCTCCTGCAAGCCCCAGCGCAACAAGAACTATTTTTTATGACGATTAAACACTTACCCCGGGCTTATGGCAGCTTAATTAGAAACCATACTGGATGTTTTTTCCAGCTCTGATTTATACTTAACTTGGTAATCTTGTAAAGTTTCATCTAGTTAAGTATTGCTTTAGCCGAGAAAATGTAATTCGAAATTGTAAAGGAAATTACTGTCATTTGTATCGCTTTGGGTATACGCTGTATTGTAAAAAGTGCAGACTAAAATTCCATCTTTATAGTGCATTAAATTGAACCAATTGTGAAACTCTACCAGCACGAAATGCATGCTGGTTGAAACAACGAGAGCGGCTCAGTCCTCACCATTCGAACCTCTTCAGTGTACATTACCATTCGTTCTATTAGAGTCAATTTCTAACACCGGCCATGATTTGTTTATCGAAGTGGTATATAATGATTCTGAACTAGTCTCAGCCACATTCTGTCTTTCCCCGTTCCGCCCGTAAATGCGCAAAGGCGTTGTAGTAGACGCTACGCGCTAACGAACCAAACTCGTAACCTGGTATTCCATAGTCGTATGTAGGAAAAAAAGGGTGGCGCGAGATTTCTAGACGAATCGCAGTTTATTAATGATTTCATACTTAAGAAAAAAGTCAGAAGAATACGATTTACTAACGCAATTTCAGATAGGAATGAAAACACTTGAGAGTCGACGATACGCGTACCCTGGTGTTCCACAATCGTATATCAAAGGTGCGAACTGAAACGTTGAAATCTCTGTCTCGAGGTGGAGTTGAAAGCTTAGCTTGTCCCGTCAATGGAGTTTTTTGCAGAAGACACCGGTGAATTTGAAGATAATATAAGTTCGAGTATATTACAAAAGAATGTTGTATTTGTAATTATATGTAAAAAGTGGTTTAACTGCAGAAGTATTCATTAACAAGCTAATATGCATGAACGCCTTCTATTGACTTACCTTTTCTCCATGTTTCATTTTATAAAATGATCAGTTCATGTAGATGTGTTCTGAGTGAATTGAATTTGTGAGAAAACTTTTTGTTTGTTTGTTTGTTTTTTGTCTTTAAAGGCATAGCTGGTGATAGGCTCGCGGTAAGAGGAGAGAAGAGTAAAAGAGAGCGAGCAAAAATCGGCGAGGTTCTGGGAAGGCATGTCACCTTCCTTCATTCTAATTAGATTTTTCTCTCACTTACCCCTCGTTTATGCTCGTCCTCACTGTGTCAGGCTTCCAGAGGCAAGGTTAGCTGTGTAGCATGAGGAAGAGTGTAGAATGGAAGGGAAGATTTTCCGGTTTGCTTCTAGTGAGTTGTACAGACGTTAAGTTAGTTAAGTTAAGTTAGTTTTACTCAGGTTTTTGGCTCGATTTACTCAGGTTTAGCTGAAGGTCTCTTTCAAGTTTGGTCATTATAGCTGTGTAGCTCTACATGTTACACCTTCGAGTCCTTCACTGGAAATGTAAATTTGGAGTGTAAATTCTATTTCCCTGGTAAATTAAACCGCAATGGCAAATTATTGAGTTTCTTAAGTTATCTCAGCGGTTGACAAGAAGGAAATATCACAAGCAGTCACTAAGGACAAAAATTCATGAAGATTCAACACCCTAAAAGGTAGAACAAAGGGTAGTGGGAGACTTTTAAACCAATCACATTGCAGTAAAGATTTCTTATCTGAGGGTTTTTTAAATACTAACCGTCACTCCCACCCACCCCTGGTGGAAGTCTTTGGATAGAAAATGAAAAGCTTAAAAATGTTTCCTAACCTCCGGGAAATATATATTTGTTACGCCTTATTTTACATGGGGGTAACCAAAAACCCTCAAGAGAGTCGCTTCAAGGAGATACATTATGGTGTCAAAAGAAAACAGCTCAGTTTTTGGGAAAAACTCAAACTGAATAATTCATTAAAAAACAAAAAGTTCAACATTATGAGAGATACAGAAAGCAATTTTGTATCAGTTTACTAGTCACAGGTCATTGTGGCACATAATCCACACTGTGGATGAACCTGAAGCGTGACTTAGAAACCTTGATAGGGTAAACTGAGAACGGACTCATATGTAAGGTCTTAAAGATGTTTTATTGAAGTCTTCGTTAACGTTTTACAGTAGATCTTGAACCCCTTGTTCGTACCTCTGTGAGACGTCCCTCAAAAAGCTACAGACACATTCAATTTTTTCTTACTGTAGAAGCCATGATGATGATCCCGTTTTAACAAAGATATAAAAGAATACCACATACTAAAATTAACTAGAATTCTCGTTGTGAATTAAAAAATCTAGAAATGGGCTACAAAATTAGATTCATAAACACTACTAAATATCTAAGTTAGTGGCATTCTAAGACCTTTTTTTCAGCATGCAGAATAGAATATCTTATCACACTAGGAGCATAGCCAGCTTTTCGACTTGTCGTGGGCCTATACCCAAAGAAAGTTCAATTTTTGTTTCAAAATTTGCACGAGGGATGTGATAAAAGTTAAGAGGTACAGAACTCAAGGCTGGCTACACCCCTGATATTGTTGTGTTCCATCTTGAGCTATCCGACTTAACTGTGGTGTAGCAATCATGGTCTTTAGAAATACGCTAAAACTAACAGGCTAAAAGTGTCAGGTAGATGTACATGTTACAAAAAGAAACAAACAAGCAAACTAAAAACGGTCAAAACAAAACAAAAGGAAGATGGACTGATAGATAGAGTGCAAGGTATACAATGATAAGTTCAGACAACAAAGCTACTGAGTATTGTTAACATTAAATCTAAGAAAAAGAAATTACACGCCCACTCAGATATAGCGCAATATGTTCCACTCCAACTATATCTTGTTACCATACAATGATAAGTTCAGAAAGCAAAGTTACTGAGTATTGATAACATTAAATCTAAGAAAAAGAAATTAAAGACTAAGATGTTACCATAGACAGTATGTATTGATTACGAGAATTATTTTTCTCCTTTTCCTTGAAATAATTCAGTTTTTCTCTAGCCCTCGCGGTCTCCATACAAATGGCAATGTATTTGGCTCTTGGAAACTGTCAGAGGCAAAGGAAAAAAGCACGCTTATCAATGAACGCAAAATTAACTTATCGATTAGTTGTTTGTTTGATCTACGGACCCGAAATTCAGTCAGTCAAGCGTTGAATGTTTGCATGTCTGTATGAAGTGTTTTGCAGCCATAATCTAATTCAGTTAGTTATAACCATGTCCACTGGCCAGGTGGAGAGTCCAGCAGACAGTCGGGCAGACAATCAGCCCATCTGTGAGTCAGCCAGTGGTCATAGCTCAGGTAGTCAATTCAATTTGACGGCTTACCGGCCAGTTGCACAGATAGTCAGGTGACCAGACTGTCAATCAGGAAGCTGGTCAGTGCATTAAGGACAGAAGGCAAGTTTGAATATACAAGCATAACCAAAGAGAGCACTCATCAGTGCAGCGTATTAGCCACCCAGAAGTTTTTTTTTGAAGTTATACTTTTTCAAATCGTAATCAAGCAGAGAAAAAATTGATTAGTTTGAAAATGTTTTGGTAGCCTTACTGCCAACAATGAATGGGCTGCCTGAAAAAATTTGCAAGTGACTTTGAAAGAGACGAGCAGTATATTATAGCTACAACAAATCAGACTTCATCTCCTTTATCTCCAATAACTTCAACTTCATAGTAAAAAGAACAAAGCTATAAAATTGCAAAGGGATTAAAAAGATACAAAAAATGCACAAAATTTAAAAATAAGTATAAGTAAAAATTAAACGTAAGTAGCTTTATTAAAAACTTAAAAACATGACGTTTAAAACTATTTACATTCCTTGAGTCTTTGATCGTCTGACTGAGGGAGTTAAAATCGGAAACGGCATGATATTGTGTTCTTTGCTTCCCCCAATTTCTTTTGACACGTGGTAATCTAAAATTGCCTTTGTTACGTGTATTATGCCTATGAAATATGTCTTGTCTAATCAAGTCTATATCGTGATTAATTAAGCCATTGATACATTTGTATACGTGTACACACCTTCTTTGAAATCGCCTTTTCTCTAGAGGCAGCCACTTGAGAACGGCTAATGCCTCAGTGGAGGATGAGTACAATGGTCTATTTAAAATAACTTTAGCGGCCTTATTTTGCAAAACTTGCAAGCTAGACATAAGGGTAATATTATGTTTATCGCCCCATACAAGATCAGCATATTCAAAAAGGGGCATAACAAGACTTTTATAGAAAAGTAGACGCGCCCTGAAAGGCAATAAATGCTTTATACGCTTGAGAAGCCCAAGCCTCTGATTGATTTTCCCAGTTAGGTGTTCAATATGATCAGTCCATGTGAAATCCGGAGATATATGTATACCGAGGTATTTAAAGCTGCGAACATTACTTATACTATGATCTAAAGTTGAGACAGTCATATCAACTTTGCTTTCGCGTTTCCTATTACTACCGATAAGCATACATTTAGTTTTGTCCAAATTTAAAGTCAGTTTGTGATCATGAAGCCATTTCGCCACACCCAGTAAATCAGAATATAGATCGTGTTCAACAAACTGATAGTTTGAGTAATCATGAGTCAACTATACATGTATACACACCGTAACGCATCGAAGATTTTCACTCTACATCTCAAATATTACACTTATTCTGATTGGATACATGTAACAAAAAAATACTACCTTCTTTAGAGGGATTTTTTTTCATTACCCCTTTAGTCAGCGGTATTCAGTATTTAAGCAGACGTAATTAGCATTTACCTTGATTCGAAAACAAAGTACTAAAGCGGGCTGGTATCAAACACGTCTTCTTCCCCTGGACGGAACACGAAAAGAGATAGAAATGCAACGCGCTCATTTTTTCTCAAGCGATGCAGTACTAAATTGCACAAGTACAGAAAACAGAGCTGCCACTTATTACAGCTCATTTAATTTTGCTTGCTTGTGTTGAAGTGTTTTGAAACCTGAGGTACACAACATCAAAGTCACTATTTCCATTCAATGAGTTGTGGTAAGTGGCGGTTCTGTTTTCTGTATCTGGGCAAATTATTACTGTATCGCTTAAAAAACAAACAAACAAACATGTAAAACGGCTCAATAAATTCATAAATGTAGGATTTTAGCATTGTATAAAAAGTTATGGCTCTTCGTTACGAGGAGGTATAATAATACTCAAGTGGTGTGTTTTTTTCCTCAATGTAATCAACTCCCGATGTGAATCGCGACCTTTCGACAGAGCACCTCAAGTGATCTTCAGCCAATCGAGTGGACTGATTATGCGTCACCTTATAAAGCATGTGTGGACCAATCTGAGTTTATCTCTTCTGATTTATGAAAAATGTTACCTTCCTCTACGACATCCATGTCAGGCTCATGCATCTCCTCTTCTTCTTCAGCTTTTCTAGCTTCTTTAAAAAAAGATTTATTTGATACAATGTAAGTTAGTATACAGTCATTAAATTTTGTCTTTGTACTTAGGAATTAACACTAGAATTTTTCCAGTGACTACCAAGGGAAAAGAGATGTTTTAATTACTCATAAAATGCCTTACTCTCTTGAGTGACCGATCAAAAACCATTATCTCCTTTACCTTTGTTACTGGGTACTGAAATCTCTTCAATTTCCACCTGCTCCTCAGATTCAACAGCTGTGTAAAATCAGATTCATTGTTAAATTGCGGCCCATTGCCCGCTATTTAGTCAGAAAATTAGCCTTGTCGCTACTTACACTGTACGCTGGAATAAATGAGACCCATGTGAGACAAATGTTCAGTTCCTAAAAAGCAATTAATTGTTTTTACCTTCCTCAGTTGTCTTTTTAGGTTCATGCTTACTTCCTCCTTCTTCACCTGCACACAAATATTAAAGATATATTGTATTTAATTTTTGTCCTTGAATTCGACAAAATGGTTAATGTTTTGAGAGGATCACCAGGAACAGGGCATAACTTGATTATGCAAGATTGCTGAGACAGTCAGCTGTGTACTTTTATCACCGTTTAAAACCTATGTTGAAGGTCACCAATTTGCCCTATCATTAACCTCTTTGTTCCTTCTGTTACCAAACTGGCCAACCCCAGCCCTGTAACTTACATGTAGCTACCCCTAAACTTTACAAAACTATAACTCTGTCATAGCAGTGAACCAAAAATGACTGAAATGAAGATGGTGCTGGCTTTCTGTCAGGAAAGTTTCACAATTTTACACTAAATTTATCTTGACATTATAGAAAGTAAAGTATTGTGCTCACTGAAATCCGCAACATTCGGCTTATTCTTCAACTATTATCAGAAGCTGTAAGTAACACTGAAGATGAGTATCCATCATTTAAAAGGTTCTTGTAAGTAGCTCAACCTTTGATCACTTCAGATAATTTTTTAAAACCTTTCATAAGGTTAATTGCAATTGCAACTAGAGGTTCCTTAAAACTGGGCGATTCTCAACAAAAAACTTCTGTTAGTGTGTAGAGACACTCCTACTTACAGAAGATGTCAACTATTACCTTCTCTTTGTGTTCTTTGTTGATACTGGCTCTCGCCATGATGAACAGTGATTGCATTAAATAATACCATCCTTTTAAATAAACCGCGAGTTGTTCCGGAAAGGCTCAAACGTCAATAACGCAAATATGTCTTAAGTCTTTAACAACAGCAAACTTTCCAACAAGACTTTTTTGATTGCATTGACCTATTAGATTTAGTAACTGAGGAAGGGTTTTGTACCTTACGGGAAATAGTGGCCAAAAAGCTGCTCTCGTCAATTTTTTCATGAGACAGACTTAGAATCTATTATTTGATTGGTGATTAAGCGTTAATATGATAACCCTAATCTTATTGGTTTGACATACAAAGCCATGCAATCAAGTATACCAAGTGCACCAGCTTGTTAGCACCAGCCACCTTTCGCTGTTTTGTAGAGTTATGACATTTCTAAAAAAAAATGAAAATTGAAAAGGTGTTTACCTTCCACAGTCTTTGCAGAGGCTGGTTTGATGTCGAAATCATCCTCATAATCTGTTTTAAGGAACAAGTAGAGTAAAACATGACATAATGCTCATGTTTCATGTTTTATTGTGAAATAAATTTCTTTACAAATGTATTTATGTATGTTAGATTTTCATATATTTATTCAAGTATTCACTGATTGATGAAATATCACTGAGTTACAAAGCTCACATTTAAATCTGCAAGTTAATTAGTGCGCATGAAAATGGTAGCTAGAATAATACCTCTGCCAAAGACAGTCGGACAGTAATTTTGACCTGAGGAAGATGGATTCGCATCCTCCTCACAGGCTTGTTCAATCTCTGCCAACAGAACAAAGAGTTATCTTTAAGTTATTTTTCATATAATATAACTGAAAACTGGAAACAACGAATAATCATTGTCAATATATACGTATCATTCATTTACTAAAACCGCATCATATAAGGGACGATGGTATCTTCCTTCCATAATACGCTGTACAGTTTACTAATTTAAAGGAATGGTGATATTATGAGTGGAGGTGTTAAAAGTGCATAACGCAATTTATCACCAGAATATCTGGAGGTAACTTATCAATCAAAAGTAATCCAACCTAATTTCATTACATTTGAGTCATACGAAAAACCCTTCCTTGATCTCTCCTTCCTCGAAGTGCACCTACAGCAACTATCAGAGCAGAAAAAGAATACTGTGGTTTCTAGGCATCTTATTTGAAAGAGCTCATATTTGATAGATTAATTAATTAGACTATACATACCTGGCAAGAGAGTTGAATTACAAAGTCAATTACAACATTGTCTTTGGCATAAAAAATTCTAAATTTATTTACTGACCTGGTTGGGGAGCAGGCAATTCAGGGGCTTCCACTTCTGGGATTTCGATCTGTGCTATTAACTGCATTTCAATCTGTTCCCCTTGGGGGGAGAAAAATGAAAAAAAGGAATTAAGTACAGAAAAGAGAAAGGAAAGAAAAGTATCGCACATAGAACCCTACAGAGGTGTAGAGAAGATATGTGATTAGATTGAGAAGCACTATATATTACCCTCCTCGACGTTAGTATGTTCATCCCCATTTCCAATGTGTGCCTGCTGATCATTTTCTGCTTCTTTGATATAAAAAGGAACACCAATAAAAAATTAATGGTCATTGTAAGGTTTATCCAAAGGGAAAAAAAAAACGCTCAGACAAAAACAATTCAGAATGGATCGTCATCTAATAATTTCAGACAGAAGTATAGTGATTCATATTTTTAGAATTGTTTGTAGAATGAGGTTTTGCTAGCACCTTATTTTAAAAATTTGTCGCAAACGGCACCTATTGGTCTCAATGTTCCTGATGGTTAGTATCTCTAAAGCTGTGTATTAAAGAAAATCGAACTGAAATCATGATTTCTAAACGTGTCGTTGCCTAAATTACACTTGATGATTTATTACATTCATCCCCTCTCTACTTAGAATCATTCTGGTTTTCTCCTCTACGTCTGCTACAACTTTACATATTGCCAGTTGCACCTTTGTGGTTTCAATAATTTGCTCAGTTTCTTTTTCGAAAAAATTAGAAAATACATGAGTTTTCTACGATTTCATACCAGTTCCATCCTCTCCCCCTTGAAAGCCTTATGAGCAAAAATGACATATGTCACTTAAAGAAAACTGGGTTGCTAATACTCAATTTGGTGAAACTTAAAGTTTGTTCATTTCAAGGTTTGGAATACAATTATTGTTATCATGGTATTTTTCAATGGAGCTTAAAACTGTACCTTCTTGATTTTGTCCTCTGCTGAAAATAGATCGAACATTGGACCACAGCTTCCTCAGTTTTGCTTTCAACACAGGCTGAACCTAGACATTCAAAATATATTGAATAGTTTACGTAAAGACTTTCAAGTAACGTATTTAGAAGTCATGTTGGTCTCTATGGTTAAAGTTAACGGTGGAGAAGCTAAAAAAATCTGTCCGATCATTTACTTTTTCATGCTTGTTTTGTATGTCAATCGTTACAATTACAAAATTAAGTTGCCAGCCTGCTCTGACACGAATCCAAATTTGAACATAACGGTAGGTGCTATTCCAAAGTAACCAAAAAAGAAACGTTACCTGTGGAGTAGAAAGCGTATACAGCAATGGGTTGATAGCTGAATTGATCGGCAGAGCGAACACTGCAATCCACACTGCCAGATCACCAGGAGGATCAAATGTTTTCTCGACGTGGGACCGGATGCCGATAGCAATGATTGGCATCCAACACAAGAAATCGGTCAGAATAATGAAGAAGACTCTTTTGGCAAGTGCTCTTTCTCTTTTAGCTTGTGCACTTTGTGCTCTTGCTCGTATTTCACGAACAGTTCCATGTGCACCAAGCCGTCTGCTTGACGACCATGATTTCCACAAGATGGCAACGTAAGCAACCGTGATGAAGATGAATAGGGAAAAATTCAAAACGATAAAAATGGAAGTGGAGTATTCCCAGCCTTCTTGTAATTCAGGGGAAAGCTGCAGGGGCAGGCACACTACATTATTGCCATAGTACCCCTCGCTGAAATAGTGCATTCCAGACAAGGGAAGGAATGCCATAACGCCTCCCACCAGCCAGATAACTACGCACATTAGACAGGTCTGCCTTGGGGTAATTTTTGCAAAGGTGTAAGGAAACACGATGTTCTTGAGTCTGTCCAATGCGATCAGAGAAATCATCATCACTGACACTTCACTTGAAAAGACAGACATGGCACCATTGAAATGGCAAAACCAACCGGTGCGCCACTCATAGTCATGCAGGTAGTATTCCCCTGACCATTGCAGGTCTTTTATGCCAATAATGATAAGGTATATCCCCATGATGCCGTCAGATACACCCAGATTCACCAACATGATAGACTGGACCACATTTTTATCAGGGTAGAAATACTGCCACCCAACTACGAATAAAGACCCTAGCAACGAGAGAAGACCGACAATCCAAAGAGTTCTCCTTGGAGCATGGTGGCGGAACATGGAGTGGCAGCTTGCGAAATTGTCATTGAAGGAGTATTCGCAATCAGCATCCTGCCTGAAAAGATCGAGATGGCAGCACATCAGGTTGGTGTCCAATGTTCTAGAATTCGAAAAAAGAAGAAAAAAAAGAAGAAATAACACTATTATTGCATCGTTGAAATCCCTTAATGATCATTAATTGATTAATAACATAGACTATTATTAAAATAATTGTTTGAAGGGGCGAGTGAAGGAAAGGATCGTCATGGAATCTTACACTCTGATGATGTGCGTCAAATGCTTGAAAAAGCCTTTGGGGAGCTCGGCCATCAGGTTGTAATGCATGAACCTGTGATTTAAAATAATCATAATGTGAATTTTAAGTTGGTTTATATTATAAATAACCTAAAAAAGCGAATTTCAATTATAAGATTCATTAAGTTAATGTTAATGTTCAAATTGACTGTCCAAATAGACAAAATCAGGAACCTAGCTGAGGATCTTCATTAAGGACCTTAGCTTGATGTTTTCTCAAAGATTCTTTCAAAAGTAGTCATTTAGCCTAAGATAAGTCTCGTCTTGCTTTCTTGGAAATTTTTGATGGCTACTGATTTTATGGACGTGGCAGCCCATTCGGTTGAGGTCTTTCGCTGTACAAAAGCCTCTTTCCGGACTCTTCCAGGGAAAAATTCCTTTATTATATTTATGTTATTTTCCAAAATTACTTTGCACGAGTCTTTTCCTTGACAAAACGAAATCAAAAGAATGTTATCTGATTTCAATATATGCAACTAAGTTTAGTTGCCTAGATAAACATCTGTCATTTGCAGTAAACTTACAACATTCGCAATTCGTGGGCATAGTTGAAAGTCGTGCTGGTAACGTTTTGTATCCTATTGCCGAAGATATTCCTGAAGCGAAGAACTTAACTATTTACAATTAACACCAAAACGGGGACTTGCAGCAGTCACATTCCTCATTCTAATAAATTCTCATGGAATTTCAGTTAAGACTACATAGATCTCCGCAATGTTTGTTTCCGCTTTTTCATAATATCCACCTAGGTGCACAAAAAGTATGTTAAATAAAGGCACATTTTTAGTGCAATATAAATATAAAAAACGTTGCTTTGTTGAGGACGATAATTGGCACCACCTCTGTTCTACATCGTGGTAAATTTGTAGACAAAAATCTCAGGTTTTGAACGCTGATATCATATTCATTCTATCACTTCAAATATTCTGGAATGTTTTGTATGTGATTAACTGTACTTACAGAGATCTGAGCTTTTTAACGCCCTTGAAAATTTTATCAGGCAGAGCCTCGATTTTGTTCTCCGAGAGATATCTTAAACAAAGGAAACAGAGAAGGAAAAAAATATTAAAGTACAGTAACATAATATGATTGGGTAAGGCAAATTTTATTTGAGCAATGACGGAGTTAACAGTAAAATAATATTACTGTATACGGTTTGAGATTCAGATCATTATGGAAAATGGTTTAAACTCTAAATGCACTTACAAATCTAATAGCTCCACCAAGCCCTGGAACTGATCTTCATGAAGCTTCTTAATTTTGTTGTACTCCAGTTTCCTGGAGAAAGCATGATGGGAATTTTAGACTGAAATATGCTCATGTGGTAGCGATATCTTTAGCTCTACTTTTTTTTAAGTAAAATCTATGGTTAAGGCAGGGAATAGCAACGTTTTCCAGTAAAATAGCTCCCAATCTTTATATCGTAATGATCAAAGAACACACTAGACATATTTATGATGACGTCACGCTATATCCTGTAAAACACGATCGGTACATGATTGTAAAAGTACATTCCTGTGTAAAAGTAGTATTACTGATTCCTAGTTTTGTATTGTGAATATAGCTTGTTGATTCTTTAATAAAATTCAGTTGAGCAATAGCAATGAAAGGAGTAACTTGACTGAGTCTAGACGACACAACATACTGGCGACGAGGATTAAAAGCCAATAACGCAACGCCGCACAACTTCAAAATCGCTGATATCGTATTTTGCGCAAACATGAAGCCAGCAAAGTTAGATTCTCAATTTCACCCGGCTAAGCATGTTATCATTCAGTCCCAGGGGAGAGACACTTTCACCTTGGTCAACGCAGCAACTGGTACCACTCTTATTCGAAATGCAAAATACTTGAAGCGCGCACTCACAAATGAGAATGAAGAAATCGTAGATACTAGCAATGACGAACAAAGTAATGGGTCGAGTAGTTCTAGTGATTCAGCGAATGTTGAATCTAGTGAGACCATTCACAAACATTCTGATGCTTGTATGGAAAGTGATCATTCCGATGATCAAGCCTCTCAGAATAAAGGCAATGTCACGACTAGGTCCGGACGTGTAGTGAAGTCTACACAAGATAACGAGAACTTTGTATATTATTAGCTGATTAAAATAGTTTAAAATGATTATCTTTAATTAACTTTGAAATAGAAACCTTTGAACTTTGTCCGGGAAGGATGTAGTGTATTGCGTTACCTAAGCGTTACTATAGTCACGCTATATCCTGTAAGACACGATCGGTACATGATTGTAAAAGTACATTCCTATGTAAAAGTAGTATTACTGATTCCTAGTATTGTATTGTGAATATAGCTTGTTGATTCTTTAATAAAATTCAGTTGAGCAATAGCAATGAAAGGAGTAACTTGACTGAGTCTAGACGACACAACAAGTGCCAGGGTAGTTTGATCTGGCAATATTACAAATTCTGAGATATTGTCAACTCGAATAAAAAGGAAACTAAAAAACCTTTGCCTTCAAGGAGTAAATTACAATGTAAGTTGTCTTTTACTAAGAAGCTATTATAGTCACCAAGTGCTGTTATTTTCAAGAAAATCCTTTAAAACAATTTTTGATATTTTGGGCCGATATCAATCTTACTTACATAAATTTTACCGCTACAATGTTTCTGAAAGCATACGCTGGCAGATTTTCAAGTTCATTGTTTGATAAATCCCTGAAAACAATTATTACACAGTTACAAAGATTTCGCTTATGTTAGAGCTACCAACTGAAATCTGGGAATCGTTAAGGTTGCTATTTAAACAGAAGCTATTAAATTCTTACACCACAAAATAGCTTAACATTACTAACCAAAGCACAAGAAATACATAAGATAGCATCGTCAACTTCAATTAAGATTTGAAAATACGAGCTGGAAAACTTCACGATGTTTCAACTATGATGGCTGTGCTTTTAAAAAAATATATTTTAAGAACGATCATTTGGTTCTGTCCAATTATCTCCTTGGTTAAATAGCTAACTCACTTACAGATATGTCAGCTTGGAAAGGCTGTTAAAAAGTCCGTCTGGTAGACTCTTCAACTTGTTATTTGACAGATAGCTGTTGGAATGACGAAACAAGAAAATGCATTTTCATTAAGTCTGCAAACTGAAATTTATAGGTAAAAATACATGAAGATTCTGGTCATCAGAAACAACCAAAGAACAAAGAGCGGTACGTAGTGATACACATGCAATGTTTTGTCTTATAGTACAGAGAATATTCAAGATTCACTTCATTCATTTAGTTCGGTCAATATTATGACGAAAAGCAATTGAAGGCCGCTGAAAACTTGAGATCTGCGTGCATACTGAATTCTTTTCCCTAACACTGGCAATGGCTGCCTGTCTTGGATCAATAATGAAATCATTAAGCTCGTAATCTAAGAGAGAAAGATAACCCATAAAAACAACTCTGATATTCATAACATTGTGACGATAGGTTTTCGCTCGCTAACTGGAAAACTGAACCTTCGCGGACGGCACAATAACAACTGGGGGAAATAACTCTGTAGAGACGACTTGGCAGCGAGAACGGAAACTCGTCACGATTTCCTGGTACACGGAGATCTACTTCGAGCGAGCTTATACGGACGTCAAGGATAAGACAATCTTTGGTCCCACAGTACTTTTATTCTAGGTCAGGCCAACAAGCGACATGACCTCTAGCATACTCTAGGTTGTAATCATCGAAGCTGTACAAGGTACTTGCTTAAGAAGTAACTGGTGTGAAGTGCTATTGTTACACAAATCGCAATATTTGAATAAGGACACAAAGGAGCGGAAAAAGTCTCTTTGAAGTTAAACGAAAACTACTTAAATATTCCATCTGTTTCTACGACGGAAAGAATCTCAAAATTAAAAAGACGGATGCAATAAACTCTAGGCCATTAAAGTAGGAAACCTAGGTGCGATTTTACAGCTCTGATATAGAAAACAATACCTATCTTAATTGCAGTAGCGCAGCTCAGGAAATAAAAAAAACGGAAAAGCAATTAAAAGTTTCTGCTTATTTATGCAAGGTTGGTTTGGAAACCATCGCATGAAAAGAAATTAAATTTACGCGTTTAAACTCAGCTGCTATCTACTATGAAAACCAATGTTTCCAGGAAGACCATCAACACCCACATTTGCTTAAAAAAACCATGTAATAAATAACAAAAGTGCCGACAAGCAGGTGCATATGATGAAAGCGAGTAACAACAAAAATCTATTCTAAAAGCTACTGTGGTTTTTATGCATTTTTTGATTTATTAAAATGAAAGGACTTGAAATGATTAAATGTGAAAGTTTACGAATAAATATGTACCGAATAACACACACGGGAAAATCAGTAAATTTTCCCGTAACAACATGCATGAATTTCATTGTTGTATGTATGATCGTTGTCACTCAAATGTCAGTTCAGCAGCAAACACAAAATTCCAGATGGTTCAATTTTAAAATGTGTTACAAGTGCAGATGGGAAGATTTTATAATCTGCAACTGGAAAAAATTTTCTTTCTATATGCTCTAATTAGTGAAAGGGACGAAAAGTATGATACTACCAGAATCTGTGTTAAAATACACTAGCTGTGATTTAACAAAAGAAAGGAAAATTGTACTAAGTGTTGGAACACTTTATGTAGTCATTGAGTTAAAACAAGGGAAAGCTTGGAATGAAAAAACTTACAGTTCTTTCAAGTTTTTTAGATCTTGGAATAAATTAGGAGGAAATTCCGTGAAGTTGTTGTCTTGCAACCATCTGTGTTGAATTAAAAAAAATATATGTGACCTGTATATAAATATGTTTAGTTTTATTAAAACAGTTATTTACTGACTTGTCTTTTGATCACTGAGGGGAAGGGAAGAAAATAGAAAGGAAAAAAGTTAATTGGAAAAACAAGTACAGACAAGGCGGTAAGAGAGGGGAATGCTGCTGCGTTACAAAAACAGTTTTCCCTCCACAACAGTCTTGATACATTAACTTACAGTTCCTCTAGCATTGTCAAGTTTTTGAAGGCACTTCCATTCAACCCTTTCATGTCGTTGTCATTCAGGCGTCTGCGTTATTTACCATATAAAACTGACGATTAGTTTAAAGATCCAACAGAAGTCTATCTGCTTAGATAGGGGTACTACTAAAACCTTTCAGGGCTGTTGTCGAAGACAGTTACGGTTGTTTTGACTTGTGAGCAAAATTCGGCATCACTGTCATTGAGCGAAGAGTTGTTTGTGCTAACTTCACCGTTTACTCATTTTACAACATAAGATTATAATCAAATTTGACATAGATACGGAAATTTGTTAATGATGGAAATTGGAATGATCTTTTTATTTAATGAAGGCACTTCTTGATGCCTTTTATACAGAGGACAGAATCTCATAAACGGTCAGTCCTGGACAAAGATCCAGAATGCAACAGTAGATATGTGATCTTCATGATATTTCATATTAATTCTTGATTTACGAAGCGGAACGAATAACCTGATAAATTTAATAAAACAACGACAACAACAAAAAGCAGTTTGAGGCCTGTAGATCTGTTGTGCAGCTGGTCTGCGATTAGAGTTCTTATTCTGCAGGTGCGAAAGTTGACCAGTAGTGTTAATTAAAGATGAATTTATTTTGTACTTAAATAGCTACATATTATGAATGAACTATTTGCAAATTTTGTCAATCTTATTAACGCTTACATTGCATCGCTAAGAATCTAGGAGCACGGATCAGACAGAAAAAAATGAGGTTACTTACAGAAACCTTAGCTGTGTGTTCTTGTCAAAGATTCCTGGAGGTAGGTGGTGCAATTGTATTTCAGACAAGTACCTATGAATTCGACGAAAATTTAGCACACTAAATAAAGGCCAGAGCTGGGATGCATATAAAGTAATAAACCAGATGACTAGTGGAATAAACTCAGTTTTGAAATGTAGCTTGAGGATTGTGTAGACAACTCAAAATGATTATTATTTAGATTTTACCGTGAAATCAAAATGGTGCAGCCATGTACATATGTTTTAATATTCTCACCAGTCAAGACGAGCAAGGTTTTGTCTGTCGTGGCTATCCTAACTCAGTTATGTATCCTTTGACGGAGAAACAAGCTACTCATAAGGCCTCGAAAACAAATCTCCAGCTACATCGGTCTTAGGCCACCTTTCGGGCCTTTTTCCATTATGGATGAACTGAAACAGGCTTTCTTTTTTTTTTGGCGGTTCATCTTACGATAATTTGTGGTTCCCCGTTTCCTTTCCGAATCTGTTGCTCTGAAAACATATAGAAAGGTTATCTTTCTGATTCTCGAATACACCATCGTATTTTCCTCCTTACATGATTCCGAAAGTTCTTGCGATATCTTGTCTTATATTTTGATCCTATTTTCTTAAGAAATAAGTTTCATTTTGACCTGCAGATGAAAATCAAGTACAAAACTGATCTTCGCAGGCGCGGTTGTGCAATTGCACCTTACCTGCAAGGATCATTGCTTTGCTTGATTTTCATCCGCAAAATTTATTTCATCAAAAAGTATGATAATATTCCTCTACGGGATAGAAGAACCCTCCAAAATGTGCCCTGATCTCAACGAGTGGCGTCTTAGCTCAGTTGGTTGAGGCACCCCACTAGGTTTGGGAAGGCACGGGTTTGAATCTTGTTGAAGCCTGAATTTTTGCTCGGGCTTCTCAGTTTTTGCAATTGTATGAAATACAGGTCAACTTCGAGGATCATTGTCCAATTTATTTTATTTTATACTCTTTCCTTAAAGCCTTTCTAATGTCGTCATATGATCTGTTAGTCTCAGCGTATAATCATAATATCAGGGTGAAATTTTTCTTGTTTTTCAAACTAAAAGTGGTACCCAAACATTTATAAACACGTAATAGTGGGTTAATGTGTTTTAAAATACAAAGACAAATATTGTTTGATATCCCTTAATAGAGGAAAAATTAACTTACAGCCAAATCAATTTAGTATTTGTAGCGAAAATGTCAGATGGCAAACTCTTCAACGGGTTATCAGACAAGAATCTGAAAGATAAGAAACAAAAAAAATTAGAAATGCAATTTGAAATTGTTAATAGTGGCCTTCTTTAAGCTGTCAGTTTGGCATTGTCAAGTAAAACATCGATATGCATAAGAAATTTGTCATACTGATATAAAGAATATAGAAAATAAATGGTTATCCGGTAAAACGCTCTTAACATAAATCGCCTCCTTTTCATGTCAGAATGTGTCACTTAATTTACGTGAAAGACCTTTACGTTTACTCACGGTCAATCCTCGTGGAATTACAAGATTATGATTATAAATATAGACACTAACACGAAGTCTACCAAGTAAAAACGTCGTACTTCTACCTTCTGTACTTCTAAAAGATTAAAATATAGCAAGTCATAATACAGATTTGCATGGATGCCGTGCTACAGATATAATGAAAGGAGAACTGACTAAAATATATGGGACGGTTTATTAAAGCTTCAATTCTGTCAGCGATGACGCTTGACGCAAGTGGCGACCTACGTCGTCTGTCAGTAAAAATTGTTTTGTTTTAGGTGTTGATAAAACTTTCTTAGGTACTGTCCGGTCATATCTGTTTTGATATAATCCTACGTGTCGCAAAAACATTTGAACAGCATCAGATAAGAGGCTTCACGAGGTTTGAAGATACGCTCGTTTTGTACTCCAAAATTAAGTAATTTCACCATATTAGGGCACTGGGAAGCAAAAGTGTAAATAAGCACTAGAAATATTGCATTTTCCAGTGGCTCTAATAGATCCTGGATGTCGGGCAGTGTTCTTAGAAAGTAAGTCCAGCGATGTTTAAGCCGAAGGTGAAAGGCGTGGCATGCCTTTGGTTATATCTGAGGAAACTCTACGAATTGAACTATTTCGTGCTAATGTTACTTTTTAAAGAGTGGGACAATTTAAAATGATAACAAAAAATGTCTCAACAGTTTCATTTGAAATAATACCCTTAAGACACAGCGACAAAAGGACTGCACATGCTTCATTACTCGTGCCTTTTGAGCATTTAGGTCTACCATTCTTATTCCTTTGCAAACAAAGCTGACGCTGGTTTTCCACCAAAAAAACAAACTTTTTCGCCAGGGATTTGGCCACCGAGGAGACGATGACGTAAAGAAACGCTAAAGCCACACACCTGGCGATTTTATACGCCAATCATGGTGATCGGCGAAAATCGCCAATTGTGCTCGGTGCGGCGATTGCGATATTCGCCAACCCCCGCGATCGGGGTATAAAATCGCCAATACCTGGCATGTCAGATATCGGCGATTTCATTCGCTAAGTCTGCCCGTTACCGCGATTTTCTCGCCTTTTTACTCTGGGAGTCGGCAGTAAAATTAACCAATCACGTTGGGCGATATTATCACATGATTTTTCAAAATGGCGGAAGGCATCGAAAATTGTTTCTGAACCGAAGAAAAAGAGGTAAATTTGACCGCACTGTGGTCAGAAAAGCCATGCTTATTTGGTGTAACGTCGAGCGACTACGGTAATCGTCTCAAGAAAGACTCTGCGTTTCAATAAATCCATGTCTTTGACCTTACTTTCCCATTGTCCCACTTTAAAGAACGCTTACTGAAGCGCTTTGGGTGCAAAATTATGGCAGCAGCCAACAATTTTTTCGCTTCGCTGTCGCCATTCTGTTTGTTTATATTGGTTCGCGCAATTTTTAAACGTCACCCCATGGAACCTGGGATGAAGTGCCACATTGTCGCGATCGGCAAAAAAAATCGCCAAGTGTGTCAGCAGCTATATGTGGCGATCATAATGGCTGCAATTGGCGCATAAAATCCCAAAGTGTGTCGCCGGCTTAAGGCAAAAGGTGCTACGAACTTTGTAGCCATATTAAGGATGCTCTCCACACCTGCTTCTGCAACATATTTTTTTTTGTGACGTAGAAGGTTTTAAGGTTTTAGAAGGTTTTAGTGACGTAGACGGAAACTTTCCTGAAAACGTTAGTCTTGTCTGTTTTGGTTCGGGTTTCTCCTCGTGAAATGAAAACAGACAATGGGAATTTAAAAAATGCCGCCATTTTGCCTCGATAGTTATACTATGTAAATATTGTCGTTCCTATTCCTTTACGGGCGTAAAATTTCTCGTGTGTTACAAGCATGTACACTCATTTATCCGCTTTGTCTACACCGTGTGTTCATTTGAGCATGCGCAAATGAAAACGCTATGCTTTGGTTTAACAGGTAATTTGGTGTTATCAACTGACTTTAAACATAAGCCGGCCCCCGTAGAGGGTAAAGCCTTTACACTCTTTACGGTGGCCAATTTACGTGTTCAACTCAGTTGTTAACACTAAATTACCCTGTTATACTTTCCCACCAACGCAGCACCACAGTTTCTTTAGAAACTTACCCCCTTTATTCGTGTTTAGGTTTATATTGCCAGCTATTGTCATGATAATTATAAAATATGTATCCTGTTTAAAAAAATTTGTCTGAGACTTAAAAAGAGGTGATTAAAAGGGAACCGGCATATTATTCTTCCTTTCAGGCTTTATGAAGCATAATTTGCATGCTTTATAGTCAGTGATATATACTCTGTGGTTTTGAACTCTGGAGTGATGAATAGGTGAGGACTAGGCCTCATAACATTGAATAACGTCAAAGATAGTGGTCCACAGTGAAGAAACCATGTTGAATATAGCTGGTTCTATATTATTTTTCAAAATATTTGAAATGAAAATACCCGAGGTTGTTTAACCACAAAATCTCCACAAAAAATTCTCTCGGTATCAATTTTTTACACCTTTCTAATCCTGTTAATAGCCAAGAAGCCCTCACATATTGAAGAAACTTCTCGGAAAAAAAAAAGCTCAGTAGAAGGACGTATGGCATCTTATTTTTCATTAAGTGTGGTCGCTTTGTAGGTTTAAAGCTGCCCGTATCCCAAAGTTTACTTGATCAGAAATACAATTGGTAGTGGGCCTGAACCTTCAAAGGAAACAGGAAAAGAAAAAACCCTGGAAAGTCTTCACGTGTAAACACTGTCGTGATGAGTGTATATAGGCATTATTACTACTAAGCCCTAAGTCCTTGGAAAAAAAAAAGCTTTAACCCTTTAACTCCCATGAATGACCAAGACAGAATTTCTCTTCTTGTTGCAGCTTAGGAAAAGATTAATTTCTCACGGTCACAGCAGAATAAAAGAGCCGCAAATAGATGTTTAATTTTATTACATTGGAACCGCAACGAATATCACTGTATGACCAACACCGATGAAGAACAACCGTAGCTGCAGTTCAAGTTGTCTCCAGTATGAGTACCGTAATCACAAACACAGAACTTTAGCTCACAGAGGATCTTACTTGAAGGACTAATGTTCTTTCGGGACATATGAAACAGCTCTACAAAAATGTGAATAACATTTTTTAACTCAAAATCGAGTGCTTCCACTTTTTTCTACAGTATTTTCTCGTATTTTGCCGAATGGTTTCATTTAAACTTGGTTCATCATCCATTTACACCTCGCAAGCGTAGAGCGGTAAACTCTCATAGTTGTGTATTTGATGTCGGTGCGCATAGAATGTACTTTAACTCTTTATCTTTCCCTAGCATTGCATATAATCTTTTCTAACCTTATAAATCATATAAAATCAAACATTGATCGCATTTCAATGACAGGAAGCTGGTGAAGAGTCTCAGGGTTAAGGATACCAAACAAAGGATACAACAAAGTGTCAAATAAATCCTGCAACCCCAGCAATAACTACATTCGGTAATGATAACAATGACATTTATAATAACAATTATGATACTACTATTATGTAGGTATTATATTTTAATACTAATGTTCATGAAAAATCCATGTTTAAATGGCTACTTTTAAAAAGTCAATCAAAAGCTGATAAAATCTTAAATTTCACGGTCGTATTCTTTCCCTCTGTTGTCTGGATAGAGCAATAGGTAAATTAAGGTGTGTCCCAGTGATTATTGACCTGACTCTGTTTCGATTTGTTGCACGGAGATCGACGCTGTGTGATGTTCCTTCATTGTATAGATTTCTTTCTCTGGTTTACTAGATTTTCTTTTCGACGAGCTACGCCACTGTTTGACCAAAGAAGCTTATCATGGGAAAACTTTTAAAAGGCGAAACTTGGGAGTGCAGTCTTTGACAAAGAGATTATACAATATAATAAACTACGATTAGAAAGGAAATTCTTTTTTAAAACACTAACTTCAGGACACATAAACTTCGGAATGCACTTCACAAGTTTTCTTTGATAATTTATATAGTGAGCAAAATTTGAAGATATATACATATATATGGGAATGGTATGTAGTGTTCAGCAGAAGTGAGGATAGGGATGTAGCACAGGGGGCAGGAATGTGGAGTCAAAGGGTGCATTTGACCTACACCACTACTCCATTGTACTTGCAGGGGAATAAATTTCCATGTTCACAAAAATAAAACATTCCTGCTTCGTAGCTGATTTCATTTGGAGCTAAGACATCGCTTCTCGTATCTGTTTTTATTTTTATCAATGCGCGATGGATTTAACGCGTTCCTTACATAAATAAGACAGACTCCAAACTTACAGCGATCTCAGCATGGTGTTGTTACTGAAAATACCTGATGGTAATTTCTTCAACTGGTTGTTGTTCAACGACCTACCAAAAGTAATATAAAGGGGTTTTAATTAAATTGTGCTTATCAACATGGTGGGGGCACCGTGTATGCTCGAAAATGACGTATAATTTAGTTATAATCTGCTAATAAAGTCATATTGTCTGATAACCGATATCTTCTGTCCAGTTTTACATATAGAGGCCTAAGATTGCACACTGTCATTTAGAGCAGTCCTCATTATAATCCAGGCGACATTGATTGCAGGGAGGGGGAGTTTAAGAAATACCAAGACACAAATTGCCTGAATAGTTTTTTTCAACTTTACATACACAGTGTCTTCACTTGTACCAGCACAAATGATAACGCCATGTTTAAACCATTTTCCGCTAATCAAACTCTAGATTGACGCGGTGTGAAGTTCCTTCATTGTATAGATTTCTTTCTCTGGTTTACTAGATTTTCTTTTCGACGAGCTACACCACTGTTTGACCAAAGAAGCTTATCATGGGAAAACTTTTGAAAGGCGAAACTTGGGAGTGCAGTCCTTGTCCAAGAGATTATACAATATAATAAACTACGATAAGAAAGAAAATTCTTTTCGAAAACACTAACTTCAGAACACATTAACTTCGGAATGCACTTCACAAATTTTCTTTGATAATTTATATAGCGAGCAAAATACGAAGATATATAAATGGGAATGGTATGTAGTGTTCAGCAGAAGTGAGGGGAGAGTGTAGCACAGGGGATAGGAGGGTGGAGTCAGGGGGGTGCATTTGACCTACACCACGGATCCATTGTACGTGCAGGGTAAAATAATTGAAATTGGTCAACAAAAAAAAAACTGGTTGTTGTCCAAAAGCCTACGAAAAGTAATAGGGAGGGGTTTTGATTACATTGTGCTAGTCAACATGGTGCAAGCCCCGTGAATGCTCGAAAATGACATTTTTTTAGAATTGTAATCTGCTGACAAAGTTACATTGTCTAAAAACCGATGTCTTCTGCCCAGTTTCACATATTGAGATCTAAGGTTACACACTGTCATTTAGAGCATTCTTACAAGCTAGGTGACGTTGATTGCAGGGAGGGGGAGTTTAACATACCAAGACACAAATTGTCTGAATACTTTTTTTTAACTTTAGATACACAGTGTCCTCCCTGTGATTTTTATCTCTCAAAGGATGGATTTGTTATTGAAAGACTCCAAAAATTGATGTTATGCCTGAGTTTTCTTCTTGTCTCTCTAGGCCTCCCGCACTTATCGAAATAAGCACCTTTCTCCACTTTACAGTGAACATTTAGTTCTTTCACTGGTGTGTACTTGGGACTCTTAGATCCTCAAGAACTTGTCAGATTGAATCAACTCTTGGGCGCAACAAGGTGCAACTGGGATGCTAGGATAAATTAGTAACCTGCGTACTTTAAATATGACAGGACTTTTTTTTATATGTTACATAGAGGTTAGAGACTTTGTGATGTCACTCCATCGATGGTCTATCGTTTATCTACGGCGTAGCTAACAAACTCATCCTTGTCAGCAGATTCAAAAACAAAGTACAATTGAACGACACAACGAAGCGCCCTTCTCATCTGATGGCAAAAAATAGGCCTCTAGTAGTGACCATCTTCCCCCCTCCCCCTTCTCCCCCCTTTTCATAGAATGTTCATAAACTCTTTTTTCTTTCCCTGGCGTTGCATTTTATTTTTTCTTGCCTCACTAAATCCTATCAAATCGAAATTTATCGCATTTCAGTGACTAGGCAGCCGGTGTTAAGGTTACCAAACAAGGGCCCATTTTGCGGAAAGCAACCATTGCAATAATAACAATGATAAAGATGACAAAGATACAATTATGGTACTACTTTCGAGTACTATCATATTTGTTACGTGTTGAATGTCGAGAACTGTCCTTAAGTAGTGGTGCTTCTTCTTATTCTCACGCATATCTGTGGGTTTTTTGTGGCTCTAGGCTCTTATAGGACTTCGCATTTGGGTGGCAAACCCTAACATCAAAGAATTCCGATCATTGGTGCTCGTAGAGTCCACGTGCATGAATGACCAGCCTTGTGCTTTCTTAGATCCTCTGTTCAGCTGTAATATCATCCACTGGCCAGTGATGTTGTAGTATGACAGCAGCACGGAACTCCTGTTTAATCAGGTTGGCGCCCAATTCTCGGAAAGGAAGTATTTCCAGCCTTTTCCAGGTACTTGGTCAAGCACTCTCTCGATCTTTTGTGGTTCTCCTGGTCTTTCGAGAGTGACTACATTCTGTTCTGACTTACTAAGAGACTCGCCTGGTAGCTGTTGTGATTGAAAGTTTGAGATACTTAACGAGGTGCGTTGACACTTTGACTGATGAAGCGTACTTCCGGCTTGGATTTGCAAGGCAGAGGCGCCTTCAAGGCGAACATTAGAGCTAGCATGGTCGTAGCCAGCTGTTTACACTTGCGTTTCGATATTCCAGGAATAAATCTCAGAGTTCGTGCTTTCTCCAGTGGCTCTAGTAGATCCTAATGCCTCGGGCAGTGTTACCAGAAAGTGTGTCCACCGATTTGTTAAGCCCGAGATGGAAACGGCATAGCATGACTGTGACTGTGGCTGCGTCTGAG